>NC_090265.1:1404479342-1404780123 GCF_040414725.1 Anabrus simplex
ATATATATATATATTACACAGTTGCTTTGTTTTGTAAACTTGAAACATAATTTAAAATAATTCATTATTGAAGCAGTATCATAAAACTAAGTAACAACGTGTTGGTATGGCAGTAGGCTATTCACATAACCTCACATCTGAAAAAATCTAGCGATCTTTAGCAATATTATTTAACTACTAGCATTCAAGATATTTATAACTCATCTCGATATTATTAAGGCGCGGTATTCTTACGCAGATACGATACAAGGAAACACTTCTCCAGTCTTCAGGGCTAGTTCAATGTTTAATATGAACGATAATGATCTAGGTTCAAGGAGATTAACCGACGAATATTCGCCAGTCAAATCTGAACTTAGATCGAGACGAGATGATCTTAGATTAGCGTTTATACAACGGAAAATCGAAGTTCAACTTGACTCGCAGCCATTTCTCCTCGTTAAACTCAGATCAAAAGTTTTATACAACCGGGCCTAAGGAACTCAGATGTAAGCAGACCGCCAAGGACAGTACACAGAAAGGCCGGCCCCATCACACAGGCCGGCTGGGAGATTCCAGGTCGTCTGAGTTACCAGCCCCTTCTTGGAAGTACCGAAAGAGGCTACCACGGGACCGGCACGTAACAATATTTTTATTAATAAACCGATGATAGCTGGCAATGACCCTGGTACAAGTGACACAGGTGAAGGAGTGCTTAAAAGACATGAACGTCTCTGTGGTCAGACTAGAAACATTATTTTCAATATCTACACGTTCTTTAAGAAATTGTCATCTGAATCGGAGAGAGCAAAATTAAATATTTCAGAAGCACAAGAACTGAACTTTGAAACTTGTGGAAAGAGGAGTTTGCATAATTGACAAGAATTTGTGCTGAGGCAAAAGAGTCACTCCAACAGGGGATTTACTCCTGTATTCAGGTCCTCTGTAAAGAAACATAACGTGCAATAGCATGTTAGGAAAAACTTAAAACGGTCCACCTTTTCAATACAAAAATGTTATATTTATTTATAACATGTATTTGCACTTGGAACTAGTTTCGACGCTGTGTTTGCATCATCATCAGCCAAAATGTGGGAAGTAGGCAAGATGTAGGCATTTATATTACACAAGGCGTTACATTAAACAATACACATCTTATAAGGAGATAAAAACAGGGACGAATATAGAAACAAATGAATCGTTGAGAAAACAAAAATTATACATATTAAAAATAACCTTAACCACATATCTTGCAGTGCGAAAGTGTTCTTCTTGAATGATTCCTGAATATAAAAAAACACACGCGCACACATTTCTGGAGAGCCAGCAGGCAGGACAAAGTAAAGTGAAACCTTAAGAGTTCTTCTGAGAAGAGTTCCTCATTTTTTCTGTTCCGACTAACTAATGAAGTCTCCCTTGAGTTCCTGATAAACATACATAACAGGAAATTCTCCTTCACTCTCAACAATAGCTCTAAAGACCAACGGTAAAATTTTTATTTTAAATATTGTGCAGAGACGTGAAAGCATGATTTTCAACATGATATAACTCCTTCATATATCCCAGTTTTTTAATACAAGGTGTTGCATTAAATAATACACATCTTACGAGGAGATGAAAACAGGGACGAATGTAGAAACACATGCATCGTTGAGAAGGCAAGTTATACATATTAAAAATAAGCTTAACCACATAACTTGCAGTGCGAAAATATTTGCCTTGAATGATTCCTGAATACAAAACGCGCGCGCACACACTTCTAAAGAGCCAGCAGGCAGGAAAAAGTAAGGTGAAACCTTAAGTCAACCTCCACACTCTCAACAAAGATTCCTTATTTTATATTCTTGTCGAGCTGAATACCGGACCTGTGAAGATTACAAGATTATATTGTGCATCTACAGAATGGTGTGTTAATGAAGCTATGTAATATAGAGAGAAACTGTCAAAGGTGGTTAAATGAAGAAGTTATATCATGTTCAAGATCATGCTTCCACATCTCTGCACAGTATTTAAAATACAATTTACCGTTGGTCTTTTATAGCTATTGTTGAGAGTTAAGGAGATTTTCCTGTTGTGTATGTTTATCAGGAACTCAAGGGAGACTTCATTAATTAGTCGGAACATAGAAAGAATGATGAACTCTTCTCAGAAGAACTCTTAAGGTTTCACCTTACTTTTTCCTACCTGCTGACTCTTTAGAAATATGTGCGCGTGCATCTTGTATTCAGGAATCATTCAAGGCAAATATTTTCGCACTGCAAGTTGTGTGGTTAAACTTATTTTTAATATGTATAATTTTGGCTTTCTCAACGATGCATTTGTTTCTACATTCGTCCCTGCTTTTATATCCTCGTAAGATGTGTATTGTTTAATGTAACACCTTGTGTAAAAAATTGGGTTAAATGAAGGAGTTATATTATATTCAAGATCATGCTTTCACGTCTCTGCACAATATTTAAAAATGAAATTTACCGTGGTCTTTATAGCTATTGTTGAAAGTGAATGAGGATTTCCTGTTGTGCATGTTTATCAAGAACTCAAGGGAGACTTCATTAGTTAGTCGGAACATAAAAAAATGATGAACTCTTCTCAGAAGAACTCTTAAGGTTTCACATTACTTTTTCCTGCCTGCTGGCTCTTCAGAAATGCATGCGCGTGTGTTTTGTATTCATGAATCATTCAAGACGAATATTTTCGCACTACAAGATGTGTGGTTAAGGTTATTTTTAATATGTATAACTTTCCCTGTTTTCATCTCCTTGTAAGATGTGTATTGTTTAATTTCCTGTTGTGTATGTTTATCAGGAACTCAAGGGAGACTTCATTAGTTAGTCAGATCATAGAAAGAATGATGATCTCTTCTCAGAAGAACTCTTAAGGTTTCACCTTACTTTTTCCCGCCTGCTGGCTCTTTAGAAGTGTGTGCGCACGCGTTTTGTATTCAGGAATCATTCAAGGCAAATATTTTCGCACTGCAAGTTATGTGGTTAAGCTTATTTTTAATATGTATAACTTGCCTTCTCAACGATGCATGTGTTTCTACATTCGTCCCTGTTTTCATCTCCTCGTAAGATGTGTATTATTTAATGCAACACCTTGTATTAAAAAACTGGGTTATATGAAGGAGTTATATCATGTTGAAAATCATGCTTTCATGTCTCTGCACAATATTTAAAATAAAAATTTTACCGTTGGTCTTTAGAGCTATTGTTGAGAGTGAAGGAGAATTTCCTGTTATGTATGTTTATCAGGAACTCAAGGGAGACTTCATTAGTTAGTCGGAACAGAAAAAATGAGGAACTCTTCTCAGAAGAACTCTTAAGGTTTCACTTTACTTTGTCCTGCCTGCTGGCTCTCCAGAAATGTGTGCGCGTGTGTTTTTTTATATTCAGGAATCATTCAAGAAGAACACTTTCGCACTGCAAGATATGTGGTTAAGGTTATTTTTAATATGTATAATTTTTGTTTTCTCAACGATTCATTTGTTTCTATATTCGTCCCTGTTTTTATCTCCTTATAAGATGTGTATTGTTTAATGTAACGCCTTGTGTAATATAAATGCCTAAATCTTGCCTATTTCCCACATTTTGGCTGATGATGACGCAAACACAGCGTCGAAACTAGTTCCAAGTGCAAATACATGTTATAAATAAATATAACATTTTTGTATTGAAAAGGTGGACCGTTTTAAGTTTTTCCTAACATCCTTTCTCAGTTCAATACGGACAAAATGAAATTCCTATGTTTAAAAGTGCAATAGCATGTCGCTAATCTTCATCATTTTGAAAAGGTTGTTTTGCAAAGGACAATTTTTTCATATTACAGTAATACCCCTCTTTTACACTTTTCAAGTGACCCAAGGAATACTGGTGTTAATGGGGGAAAGTGTAAATCGTGGGGAAACACTCTGGAGAAGAATGTAAATGCATATTATTAATTTATAGATTATTTCAATCTTAATCCTATACAGGAAGTAAGGGTCCAATGTAAATTAACTGTTGACACTACACTGCCTTTGTAATTCTGCTCATCCTCTGACCACAAGAAGGTACCCTTACACAGTGGAATAGGCAATACAATGGGAATATCAACACCACCTTGTATTGATTGCATTATTCAGATCATCTTGCTTCACCTGATTTACAGTATCATCAATCCATATATATATATATATATGGGTGGCGTGCACCAACCAAGAGTAAGTTCTAATTCCGTAGTAAAGTACTCTTGAAGTCAGCATTCGGCGACTTCCATACGAGAGTAAATTACTTCCGAAGTATTTTAGTCCTCTCAGATACTCCTGGACTAAATTACTACAAGAGTAAAATGTTGAAGAGTACCATCTTGTAGTATATTACTAAAGAAGTAAATAACGTACGAATATAGGTTAGAATTTACTCTCACGTCGTGCATGGAGTAAGCTAAGTTTAGACTTGTTGACTAATGATAATATCGTGCCATATATGAGAGGAAAGACGTTTCAAACGTGTTTATGGATTACTTAGATTATATCAAATACAGTAGAGACAATACACGACACTGAGCGAGATATCGAGGGACAGCTATTGGAGCTCACTCTAGCGGATAGACCTGAACGGTACTGATTCTGTCATAAGAGCACGTGTATTTTTGTGTGAAGTTTTTGGTGTTATTTATGCGTTTTCAGTGAGTTGACATAATTAAATAGTAGCGTGTGTCATTCCTTGATATCTCCTCTTGACATGAGGGGAAAGGTATGTGCTGTGTTTGGCGGCAGTAATTACGAAGTAGAGAAAAATGCGCGCTCGTTCTTCAGGTTCCCTTGTGACAAGAACATGTAAGTAATATTGTTTTTGCATATATATTCTTCCAGTGACAGAGATTTTTATAGTACTTCATAATCTTCTGACCTGCTCGACCCATGTTTTTTTTTTTTTTTTTTTTTTTGCTAGGGGCTTTACGTCGCACCGACACAGATAGGTCTTATGGCGACGATGGGATAGGAAAGGCCTAGGAGTTGGAAGGAAGCGGCCGTGGCCTTAATTAAGGTACAGCCCCAGCATTTGCCTGGTGTGAAAATGGGAAACCACGGAAAACCATCTTCAGGGCTGCCGATAGTGGGATTCGAACCTACTATCTCCCGGATGCAAGCTCACAGCCGCGCGCCTCTATGCGCACGGCCAACTCGCCCGGTGACCCATGTTTTAACGGGCTTAAAATATAATACGCATATTTTATTGTATAGTGCAGCAGTTAACCTTCAATACCGATGTGTTGTTGTAGGTGTGATCTGTGGGTTTTGAAATGTCACAGAAGCGATTTGGATAAAGTGTACAAGAAAGAAGGGACGTTACGCTTGTATAAGAATTATAAGATCTGTTCAGATCATTTCCAGGCCAGCGACTTTAAAAATCCTCGACTATACAGCCAAGGGTATGTTACATTTTTACTCTAATTGTACGTAGATATTCCTCAAAGCATCACTATCGACAACATTTTCAAACTTTTCTTTCTTTTATCCCTCTTCTCAGATTAAAGCCGGGATTTTATAGATTTTCTTTTTGTTAGTAGGCTTCATGTTAAGAGGAAAATTGTCCAGCTATTAAATGTTAATTCATTGCATCATATGTGTAAGGAATGTGCCGATATTTTTATTGACAAATGTCTTAATGTGATGATACATTGTTTTTAAATGAGGAAAAAAGACAAATCCAACCGTAAGATTTCAGGCAGGTATGCTAAAGCTAAAAAAGTAATGCATAAATGAAGGATCAAGCCATTTCACAGCAGTCCATTTCACACCTTGTTTATATGTCTAATTTCAGTCTTTGAATAATAACCTTTTAAATAAGTCTTCATTCATTTATCCAGAATTGCTTTAGCAACTTCGAAGTTAATATCTCAAATACCACTGTCTTTCTAGACGTAATTTATTTATCCATTTCCGTATATACATTTCCATTGATATTTGAATTTAGCGTGATTTGTTCAGGTCAAGTCACTAGGAGCGCCACCGTCGAATTGTCTCCCATTTTAGCAAAGCGAAATCCTAAGTGTCGTGTATTGTCTCTACTGTATTTGATTATATTGATGATCTCGACGCAGTAAACGATGGGAAATGTAAGGCCCCATTCACAATGCAAATGTAACCGTAAACTTAACGACGTAACGTAACCGTAAAATTAACGTAAAATTTGTGGTATTCACAATGGAGGAACGTAACACTAACGTAAAGAGTACACAGCAGCCAATCAAAACACTGCCATGTTATTTAGTACGGAAGTCAGGTTTTGGGCTATCTCGCAGTTTTATATTTCAATACCTCGATGGAATCAAACAACGTGGTAGCGGAATTCCTATTACTTCAAACATTTATTGCTTTGCTCCTGGGAGCTGTGTAGGCTTACGGTACCTGAAAAAGCGATCTAAACAACGGTGCAGAAAATGGGTTCATCCCTTGAATCAAAGAAGGTTATCTCAGGGCGATTTCGGTAATCTACTGTAAGAAATAACCCTCATCAGTTCGTTTTGGACATGCGGATGAAACTTGAACTGTTTGCCTTTCTTACGATTTGCTTCCCCTTTTGTAATAAAAAGAAATGTAAGGTATCCTTTACAGACATCTATGACCCTATCTATCACACCCCGATAAGATGTTTGGATCTATTTGTTTGGTTGATATCATTTTCGTAAACTAGTAGTCCGTCATAATGTTAAGAAATATACAGGGACACTGTTTTATTTATGACAGGAATTGTCTCTCATCCGTTTGCCAGCACTGCGAGCTTGTCCCCCGCCATTTATTGTCAGATTTCATTACTACAGGATATTAATTTCCACCTATTATTTTTCGGTACAGCGTATTTGTAATTCTTTTTCCTTCTATCATACATAGCCTATACACAAAGACTATTTTGAAAGAGAATTACAAGTGTTTCGCCGAAAGAAGTCATTATATCGTGCACAACACACAATGTTTACCTCTGCTCTGATTGGCTGTTTCTTAAAGTTAACGTAAAATTAACCGCAAGAGCTTGGAGTTTGCAATCCCTTAATTTTACGGACTCGCAGTTAAGTTTACGTCGGCGCATTGTGAATGGATCCATTAGATAAGATGGCCGCTAACTTCTAAGTTAACGTTAATTTTAAGTTTACGTTACGTTACGTTACGTTTGCATTGTGAATGGGGCGTAGGCCTACAGTGCGTGAAAGGCGATAGCCGTGTAATGTTTCAGGAACGTTTTTGGTCTTAGGAAGGAATCCTTTACTTTCCTTCTAAATCTACTTGGAGATCACTTACAGCTGAATTCTTGTCTTAATTTTGTTGTATCTCTAAAATTACAGTTGCTGTGTGCCCTACGAGTGTTTCGTACCGGAACATTTCAGTACGGTACAGTTGCCGGTGATCTAATTAACGTTTACCGCACAACTGCTAGCCGTATCTTTCATCGCGTAGTTAAAGCAGTAGTTGAGGCTAAGAGGGAGGTACGCCTGCAAATGATGATGATCGTTCGGAAAATAAAAGGTTATTGTTCACGTTGGCAGGTTTCCACACGTCGTGGGTGCAATTGACTGTGACTGCGCGCATATTCCCATTTATTGCCCTCTCGGTGACAACGGTGAACTTTTCAGAAATCGGAAGAGTTTTTTTTTTTTTTTTTTTTTTTTTAATGTCGCACCAGCACAGATAGGTCTTATGGCAACGACAGGGCAGGAAAGGCCTAGGGATTGGGAAGCGACCGTGGCCTTAAGGTAGGGCCTACAGACCCAGCATTTGCCTGGTGTGAAAATGGGAAAATTTCGCTGTGGATGTAGGCCATCTGTATGAAGAAACCGCCATCAGTTTTAATTTTTCCCGCGTGTCCATGACTTTCTGCTTTGCTTTTAAGTCCTTCTACAGAATCTTAACTTGCTTTTCACGGCGTTTTCCGTCACTCGAAGCATTGAATTCTTTCGTCACGACTTTCCATGAATTTCCTTTCTTATCCAGCATCTTTATGTTGTGTTTCTTACACCTTATATCCTTTGCATAGATCGTCATTATCTCTATTAACAAGCATTTATCTTTTTCGCTTACGTTTTCCCCCATTTCCTAACGCACATAACCTTATCTATTTGGATTTCTTTAAAGAAGATACACGAACACAGCACTACTCCGCGAGTAACGAACGCTACTTCTGTAGTAGTAACTAAAAGAGTAAATTGTACTTCAACTCTCCGACGTTACTTCCGGAGTAAATAACTCCCATAGTAATTTACTTCTGTAGTATGGACTTCTTTAGTAAACGCTACTTCCGTAGTAATTTACTCCAAGATGGTGCACGCCACCCTATATGTTGTAAAATTCTTGATATTGCCATATGTTACTAAAATGGGTATGGATGAAACACATTATCACAATCATATTTTAAATGTTTATAAATAACTTATAGTGACTTTTTCTTTGCTTCAGTGTGTAAAAGTTAACACATACCTTTTGGCAAGTGGTTGTCAACTCACTGGAGCAAACTGTAATTTAAATCCTACAGTACATTTTCAAATTGCTTGACATCTCAAAAAGTATCTTATATGATTCCTTTTTTAATTGTGAATACTCTTAATTCTAAGTAGAATTAGAGCCAGTGTTGGCGCGTGACCCTTATCAGCGTGTTAGCATACTAGTTTGTAGAAACATTTTATGGGTATTAAAGCTTAACTAGACGCATGCATTTTTAAACTTACACAAATCAATCCTCACCCAGTACATCTGCAGATATTTCATCTTGTAACACAGCTCCATCCAGCAATTGTGGCAGCTAAAATGCCTATAACTGAATCATGGAACCCCGGATTATTCTTACAGCTCTTCAGAAGGTTCTTCTCGATTGAAATTGAAGGCAATTTTTATCATCTTTATTGTGTTTTTGTGTTTTTTAAATAAGATTTTATCCACTTCATTGCCGCGAAAGATCGTTCGACAGTGGCACTAGTAGCAGGAATAGTCAAAATGAAGGAACAAAGTTTGGTTACTTCATGTAACGCCACATTTAATCCTGAACATGTTAAATATTTATAAACGTCTAGTATGCATGACTCCTTAATTTCTCTTGATGCATAGATGGCCGACAACTTAGTTTTGAGTACCAGGATGTTGAAGTAGTTACCATATAATTTAACCAGGGACTTGAATGGCTGAGCAGGAAAAGAGTCTATATGTTTCAAGTAAGTCAGAATCCAAAAGAGCAAGAAATTTCAACTTATTCAGTTCGGAAAAACGATTGGTTATACTGTATGTCCAGCAATTGTATCAAGTAATTCACAGTACATTTATTTATTTATTTATTTATTTATTTATTTATTTATTTCTTTCTTTCTTTCTTTCTTTCTTTCTTTCTTTCTTTCTTTTTCATTCCTTCTTTCACAAATAGCATATAGCCTACTCCTGTAGAATAACACCAAGGAGTCTGCTCAAGGCTTTACGTCACCATCCAATGGATGAATCAACAGCATCAAATGCCCTCACTCCATACGAATGCTGCTGAGAGGTTTGAAATTGAATGCAAACTTTTGATGCACTATCTAATGATTCAAAATTGTGTGCCCCCACCTCTCCTACCCTGCCAGCCAACATTCTAATGGGGTAATTTCTGCTATCAGGACCCAGACATGTTAACCACAGTGTAAGACCGTAAAGACTTGACAGCTTAAAGGTGATGTCTAATCTAGTGATACTGAAATTATCATATCGTACATATCATACATAAAAATATTACTAGAATATTATAAATAGTAGCAATGCTAAGATTAAATTAGTTAAGAGAAGGAATATTAGATACCAAAATAATGCTTGCAATATAGAGGTGAAGAACAGTAAGAATATGATCCATAAAAAGAAGAATTACATGATGATGAAAAGGAAGGAGGAATAAATTAATGGGGTTTATTAATGAAGATGAAATCCACTCATAATTAGCGTAGTTATTGGTGTATTTTAATATTTTGATAAAACTTCACAACGTTGAAATGTATGCACATACAAAGTTAGCTTGAATCAGATTTGTCTTACTTGTTTAGTGCATGCCATTGGCTACTTGGTTGCAGACCTTCTGAAGTGTTACCATGTACTTTCGGTGATCTGAACAATACATTACAGTTTTGGGCACTATATAACAATCAAGAATGCATAATATATTGTATACAATTAGCTTAACTTTCTTCAGTAATATCAGTCTGAAATGGTCCATACTAAGAAATGGCACAGTTACTTGACTTTCCCAGCCATATAAAATGCACCCCTTGGTGGAAATGATTATCAGATATTCTTTCTCCTTCTGTGACTAAAAGTGTATGCAAAGTTCAATTAATTAATCTTGCTGACTTCAAATGCAGTATTTAAACACAAGTGCACAGAGATCTCAACCTTCATCTCCAAGTCAGGATTGCGCTGTTATGTTTTCCCTGTCCTTCTGTGTGGTTTCAAAGGATGGACACTCAGCCGTTTGCTGGAGAGGCAGATTGAAGCTTTCAAAATGTACAGAAGAATGTTCTGAATATCCTAGGTAGAAAGGTAGACCAATGAGGAAGTCCTCAACTTGTTAAATAAGAAAAAACAGCTTCTAACATCCATCAACAAGTGAAAGCTCAGGTACATTGGGTACATCATGAGAAATGAACTATATGAACTTCACCAACTCATCATTGAGGGGAAAATTAAATGACGAAGATCTGCGGGGAGACAGAGAAATTTCTGGCTTAAAGACTGGTACCACTGGTATAGACGAACCTCTGTTGAAATCTTCGAACTGCTTTTCACAAGTAAACATAATCAACTGGATCACCAACCTTGGTAGGGAGACAGTCCTAAATAGAAGAAGCACAGAATTTTAAGGATTCTTTCCATGTGGGAGCAACTTTTTTAGTGTCTTGTACGTATTTGGTAAACATCTCCAAAGATACTGACAGATATTTATTGTTGGGAAGGATAACTTCTCTTTACTTTATATGTTACAAGATGATTCTTTCCCTTTGGGGAATATGCTGTGTGTACAGGAATAACAAATATGCCTGTTTTTTCTTCAAAAATTGATATTATAATCCCAATAATGGTAAATTAGTTAGCTTTAATAATATACATATATCTAACTGTAGCTTCCAGTGCAAATAAATACTTGATGACCAAAATCACTTACATCCCTTACCATCACCTATCATTGTTGAGTATACTTGCAGTTAAATTGACCAGCCAAGATAAAATTTAGCTCTTAAAGATATTGAGATTCTGCTATATCTTCATACTAACTCCTATTTCATTCTTTTTATCGATCTTGGATGTAATTACTTAGTCTCCTTCTTTTTTGCTCTATGTGTTATATTTGACTGTCTGTTGAAGTCTTTACTGAAGAACAATTACAACTTTTCTTGTGAAATTCAAGTATGATTAGTGTTGAGATTACTGCAGTCTAAAGACCTATTCAATTAAAAAATGAGGTTTTGTTATTGTAATTACTTTGTGTTTTGTTTTTTGGAATAGATGGATTATTGTTGTATAATCATTTTCTGTATGTCATTACTAGTTATAAAGTGAATATTGTTGTAATATGTAAACAGAAGGACAAGATTCTGTCATTTCCAGTTAGAAGAAGAAAAGACTGCCCTTCAGAGCCAGAGCGCAGATCAGCAGAATGACTTAGGCTCCCTTAGGAAAGAATTGCTCCAGGCTGAGCAGACTCGCCTGGACCTGGAGTCAGACAAAGTCTCCCTCCAGGAAAAAATTAAATTTCTGGAGATCGAGAAAGAGAAAGTAGGTTCATAATTAATATTTCACTCTTTTGTATTTCTTTTTTGGTTTAATTAAATTTACGTAGAATACTTGCCACAGTATAAAACTTGAATGTAGAGTCTTTTAGAGCACTATCCTTCCTTTGTTGGATCATAGATTCAGAATCTTTTTCTGTCAAAGATCTATATTTTTATATGTATTGAATAGAACATTAGACCTCATCTTATAAAGCTTTTAAAATAATATAATTAAAAAAGAGATGTTTGGAAATGGTATTATTTCTGTGTATTTGTCTTATGATGATACTAGTTAGAATAGAATGAAATAGTGAGCATGCAAGTGCAGTAGAGACATAGGGACCAGGATGTGGCAGATGCAGTTATCCACTTTCTTCAGGGACTTAGATTGGACATCGGTAATTGCAAAGGACAGAGTTATGACAGTGCACCAAATATGTCAGTTATGTACTGAATTTCTGAACTGTTTAGGAATGTCAGGTATTTTGGAAATTAATAAATTAATTTGTCCATTAAGTCGTTATTGATAGTTCCAGGCTTGCCCTGGTGCAGGGTCTCGTCCTAGACTATACATTCCTATTGGAAAGTTATTGTATATCGACCCCTCTGTGGGCTACTTCAGTTTCTGTGAAACCTTTTGAATCACCCTCTCTATAAAGACAGTTTGCTTAAATTGGTTCTGTGCATGTTCATTACATTTCATTTCCAGACAGCAAGGAGGCTGCTCCAGTTGGACAATATCAACACTGTGAATGAAGACATTAAATGTTGTCTATATGATGGATGTGAAAATGCATTCATCCCCAAGTTGTCACCGATACAGTTCTACACTAGGTTGGAGGATGTTGCATCAGTATTTAGGAGCCTTGATAATGCTGTGAATAACTAGGGAAATATAATGCCACCTCAGAACATCGCTCACTTTCTACCCTTGCTGTGCTAGCTGTACACTGTCTTGAGAGGTTCAGCATTTGCAAAGTTTCTGCAACCAGTGATTTATAGGAACAAAACAACTGTCATTCATCGGTAATCATTGAGACAATGCTGAATAATCCATCCTGCTTGATGATGTGCTTGTTCGTCTTATGCAGAGGCTGCCTTGCGACAAAGTATACTTTTACATTCCTTTTTAGAAGAGAGAAATAGATATACGTGAGAAGTGTTGATGGTAACCTAATTGTAACAATGATTTCTTAGAATTATCAATGAACTCCTTAGCTATGATGGCAATTTCCTCTAATTTTGTAACTGGTAGAGACATCTGTTTCCAAAAATTGGTGGCAAAATTGGGAATTGTTCCCCTCGCTCCAATTATCAGACCCACTATGTCGATTTCCTCTAGCTGGTATTTCTCCTTGTAGTAAGGAATTGTTGGTAGGTAAATATTCCTCTTCTCAATGTTGACATCTGAGGGCTTCAACTTACGGCTTTCAAAGCGGACAGTGGGTTCTATGATGTAACCTCTCTTCTTATTCTTGAAGTCAATGATGTCAATCCTTCTGTGGCTTCCATTGTCCGCTACTCCATGATATCATTTTTGAAATATAAATCTGGGCATTGTCATGGCTGTTGAGTATAAAGTTTTGTGTCATACAACCTGTTTCTCATGCTTTGAATTCATACACAATATCCTCATGTCCTACCAAGAAGTCCTTAGTCAGGAAGGTAGCTTTGGCCTTGTGGTTCTTTCGAGTTGAAAGTCTCAGTTTGTACAGAAGGTTTTTCAGTTTATATCTAACCAATTTTCAAGAGTACTCACCTCACAAGATAGCTCTCCGCCACCATGGTATCACTGTGGATTATCGCCGAACATCGAAGTTCCCATTGAAGCAAACTCCGTCGGAGTACAGGCATGGGAAATCTGTCCCATTTCTTCTTGCAAGCTTTCCATAGACCACCCGGGATGCACAAATGGTGATGTTGGACATGTCTTTTCAACAGGCCAGATGTACAGAAATCCTTGAACAGGCATCAGGCTCTTTGCAGGAACATTATGAAATGATATTACATGAATTCCTATTTCCTGCTCTTCTTTTTTCCTGATAAAAACTCAAAGATGTTCTGACAGTATGTAAGGATTTAAAAGTTGAACAGACTTTTCTACACCTAATCATATTCCTTAATCCAACATCGAGGTCGCAATCTTTTTTTGTCGATAAGAACTCTAAAAAAATATTACGCTGTTATCCCTAAGGCCTTGTCCATAGTATGGGTCCACACCTGGTTTCTGAGTCCATTCCATACAGTTGTGGGATGTCTGTCTAAAAGATAGGTGTCGTAATGGATTCCTGTAAGTATCTTACATTCACTTTCACATTTTTTCAACTGTATGTATCATCAACATACCCAAATAACTGAATCCTGCGACAACCATAAACCCATGTGGGAAACTGTCCCAGCAGCGACAAACAAAGTTGATGCGCCCCTTGGCATCATTGTCACTATATGTAATTGACTTATTATGGCCACTACGAGTGAGATGGTCATATCGTCCATTCGTTGTGATGACTGTCTTCTATTTTGACCATGCCAGATATGTTTCACTCTGCGTGTGTATGAAAAACAAGTATGATAAAGGGCCATGACATGCCCTTCCCTATAATAGTTGATTTTCAATGCCATTTCATGACTCACAAACAACACTCACATACCTATGTGGTCAGACTTAATACTACTCATGACAGCAGATGTGTAGTTCCAATAGTCACTCACCTGGTGGCAGTAGCATCTTCATATTCTAACTTTACAGTTAAATCACTTTCAAGGTCAACCATTGCAAGCATTTTTGTGTTTGAGATGAACGTAAATAATTTTTAACCCTCACAAGTGCTGAGAAGGACCTAACAGCTGAGCAGATAGTAGCAATAGTAGATAGGTATATCTTCAAAACCACATTCACTTCCAGATATAAGTTCTGGAGGTTTTTTTGCTATCAGAAGCTTGTTTAGAAGTGGCAATGGCAGGTTATTATTTCCTTCTTCTAAGACAAATGATTTCAGATAGATACATTCTCTTTCAAATGATTCTTTGATAGGTAATGGGTAAGTCTGTTGCAGTTTGGAAACTAATTTGTGAATTTCTGTGAAGTTTGATAAGAACGAGAATCATTCTAAAATTTCATTGTATACAGTAATTTGTGTTTTTATCTTTGTAAGTGTTTCCGATATAGCATCTCCAAATAACTCCTCTGTAAGATACAATTTAGATCGTTATCATTTTCATTTCCTTGTTCAGATTCAGTCTTCTTAATTTGTTTGGGCTTACTTTTCTCTCTTTCTACCACTTGTTAAATATTTTGAATATTCTTCTCACCAACACTTCCATACATATTAAATGATCATTTCATTTCATTCAGGATAAGAACTAGAGAGTTGTACAAATTCACCACTGTACTAACATTCATTTCCTTGGACTGTAATTTTGCACTGACAGCATTGATACTTTCCAGGATAGCTCTCCACACTACAGCCATAAAAATAATTTCAGGAGAATTCAGATTTTCAACATTCCTTTTGCTGCTTCTGTACTGACTAACATTCCATTTTCATCTTCTTTATATTTTAGAGCTTTAATCAGGGCTTCAAAATTACTACAGATGATGGCTGAAGAGGGATTTACACTGGTTAGTAAGAGAGAAGACAACACATACTTCGCGCATAATGGTAGCAGTACCATAGATATATACAAAGGCAACGATCTAGAAGTAACGGACCATAAGGTGTTATATTCCGGCGCGGTGACACCAATAAAGAAACATTGTCCAGTGACAACTACTTTCAAATTGAAAGAGTCTACAGGCACACGACAGGAAACAAACCATACAAAAAGAATCTCCAAAAAGATAAACGAGAATAAAATATGCGAAAATGGAGACAAGCTTACCATCTTTGAAAACAAGATTCAGGAAAAGGACCTAGATGTTGCTGCAACAGCGCTAGAAGACATAATCAAAGTCGCAACCTCCACAATAAACGAGAGAAAGGCAAAGAAATGGTTCGATCAACAATGCTACACAGAGAGAAAGAGAGTCATATCAGCCCTTCACATGGCCAAACACACTCAAAATCAGGACGACCTGATAACATATAGCAGACTCAGAAAAGAATATAAAAACCTTCTAAAGAAGAAACAAGACGGTTTCACAGAACTCGAGGCTAGAAGAATGGTGGAAGAAGCAAAAGAAAACCCCTACATTGCTCTAAAGCCATGACAGTCACAGACAATGGGGAAAATAGAGATGCCAACAAAGGCTCAACGAAGCTCATGAAATAACAAGACAATACGATGACATCAGAAGATCCACAACAGAGGAAATTAGAAACACTATATCAACATTGAAAACAAGAAGGCAGCAGGCCCGGATGGGATATTTAACAAGCACATCAAAGCAGCCTCGGAAGTTTTAATCCCAGCAATCACGAACATGATGAACTTATGTCTGTATACAGGACAAATCCCGGTGAGCTGGAAAACCTCGAAAATTAGAATGCTATACAAAGGAAAAGGAGAGCCACTTGACCCAAACTCATACCGGGGAATCGCAATAGAGAACAACTTTCTCAAAATTCTGACGAATCTAGTGAAGATAAGACTAACAGAAGAAATCGACAACAAGATCCCAGAGGAACAGTTTGGATTCAGGAAAAGCCGAAGCACCCTACGTGCAGTCAAAAACCTCATAGACGACATTGAGGAGGAAATAAGATTCCCAAAAGGAAAATTCCACGAAGTATTCATCAATTTTACAAAAGCGTTCGACAATCTCAACAGGACCTTAACATGCGCCAAACTAGAACAGATGGTGGAACAAAACAAGGAACTAAGCGTCTTGATACAACATCCTGAGTAAAAACACCATCATAATTTCAGACAACGTAACAACCTCGCAAAAAATTATACAGACAAACGGAGTTTTACAAGGAGACCCCCTTAGTCCCCTTCTGTTCAACGTAGCCACACATGACATGGTCCAAGCAATAAGAACTGCTCCGTCCCTCAAGATTTATATATACGCAGATGACATAGTGATGGGTTCTCACGATACTAACGAACTCCAGAAAGGAATAAATGCTCTAGGAACATGGGCTGAATACAACGGACTGCAAATAAACGCAGAAAAGACTGTACACATGGTCTTCAGGAAAGGAGGACGCCTATCCGCAAGAGACAAAATTTACCTCAAACATGAAGCTCTATAAAGTACAAACAGCTTCAAATATCTGGCCGTAACGGTCCAGACAACAGCACACTCATTCAGAATTCACACAACACAATGAGCAGCTGCTGCAACCAAAGCCATCTGCAACATCATATCATTAAGCAAACTTTCCCTGGATACAGCTTTAGCCCTCTTTGAAGCCAAAATCGTTCCTATTCTAACATACGGAATAGAGATAACATGGGAAAAGTTAAGCTATAAAGACCTAATACGAATGGAAAAAGTGAAAGCCAGATTCTTGAAAGCAGCCCTCGGAATTTCAAAGTACACCAGGTCAAGACTAGCGTACGAACTCGTGAAAGAAACATTTCTAATAGAGGACTTGGGATGGAAATTCAATCTACCCTGTAGAGACAACTGGAAGAAACTGCAGTTAGAGAGGGAGAAGAAAAAGAAGGAGATATGGCCAGAGTTCTACTCTTCAGAGGCCATGATGAACAGAGCATGGACAGGCACAAACCAGGAGCTGAGACATTTTGTAAATTCCATGGCAGTCCATGGCTACCATCACATAATCTGTAGGTCGAAGACATACCACGACCCGGACTTGATGTGCATATGTGAACTCTGTAGTAAACATTTTGACCGATATCACGTACTGTCGTGTAAAAATCATGTGAAATCAATCATAGACCTCTGTATTGATTAACGTATTCTAATATTGCACAACTTGTGCGCAATAAAGTTTATATAAAATTACTGTTAAAACTCCTACATGCAGCTTCTCAATCAGACCATCTTGTTACAGAAAGTTTTTTAAGGGAATGTTTTCCTGATGCAAAAAAGGACTCTGAACATTCCAACAATTACTCAGTTTTTGCAGTAATTCAATAAAGAGTATAGCCAAATCTGCAACAAGTTCCAGCACTTCATCCCACTAAATTAATGGAGTAGGTATGAAAAATACTAATCATCATAAATTGGCCTCTTTTGATTCATGCTTGCAGGTCAGGATATATGCCAAACACATTTGCAGCATTGTCATAGGTTTTGGACCCTACATTTGCTTACATCCTGACCGTGGAATGTGAGGAAGGTAATTACAGCATTAGCCAGCTCTTTCTTCAACATGTCCGAGATTTTTTGTGAACTCCAAGAAGCATTCTTCAAGAGACCCGTCTTTATTCACACATCTGAAAACAAAGCTCAGTTGGTCATTGCATTTGATGTCAGATATGAAATCCACAATAATATTTTGATTTCTTCACTTTCCTTACTATTTCAATGATTAAAGATTTTGTCATAATCTGAATGAGTTCCTCGAAGATCCCAAATGATAAATAGCAATTCTTCCCTTCACCAGGATTTCCGGACTGGGCTATGTGACCTTTCAAGAATGGATCAAATTCAATTATAAGTTCTAGACATGTGAGAAAACTTCCATTCCCAACAGGGCTGAATTACTTCATCTTCACCCCAGAATGCTAATCTATGAGAAAACAAGTTTCTTGACTACAGAAACTATTCTTTGAAGTACAAAAGTCCAATATTTAACTTCTTCTTCTTCTTCTAACTGAGAGTGCAGTCAATTCTACTCAATTCACGACCCTGTTTATTAAACATTATCACATAATCTTGATGAGAGTGGAAATTTCCATGTTCCATCACCTGCTGATTTCCTTGTTTCCAATTATTGAAGCCAGTTGTTGTAAATTAGGATGCCCTCCAAAAAAAAGTTTACAAGGAGCACAAGAAACAGATCCTTGGCTGCAGGATACATCTGCATAGAATTACAGAAATTGTCATTATTCTGTTTCACTCCACTTTTAGCAAAGTAGTCCCTCGTAACATCATTCATAACCTTAAGCAAGAGTCATCGTTCGGTTTTAAAATCATTTGGTACTAGATCGTCTCCATGATTTTCACTTCTAGTTCTGTCCACCTCTGTAGCATAATGGATAGTGTTATTAACTGCCATATTCAGGGCCCAGGTTCAATTCTCGGTACTGCCAGAAATTTAAAAATGGCAGGAGGGCTGGTATGTTGTTGAAATGGTACATGCAGCTCACCTCTATTGGGGTTATGCCTGAAAAGAGCTGCACCACCTCAGGATGTGGACACGAGTTTACTTTACTTCCAGTTCCAACAGTAGACCCAATGGAAACACAACCAAAAGTGAGTGTACACTCATCAAGGTTTTCTGTGCCGGTACCATCATTTTTATTTTTGACATTGCATGAGAGGAAGTAGTTTGAGTTATAGTTTGGTTCCTGCAAAAAAAAAAAAGCCTAATTTTGGTGTTCAAGACAACAGATCACATTCCCTCCTCTTCTTTACTTCTGCTAATGTGCGATATTTTGCGCTGCTTAATATTTTTCAACTGCCATCAATGTTGTGTACATACAAAAATGAATAAAAAGTGGCTCTCACTTTCACTGACTTTTCCGGAACTCACAGTAGGCCTATTAAATTAGCGGCTTTCTTGATTCACCCGCCACCGCACGATTGTCTCTTCACTAAATTGCAGTCCAAAGTCTATCATCTTGATACCCATTTGTAAAAACAAGGAGGTCTTGTTTCAACATTGTGGCTGTATATGATATTATTACTGGCCGCTTTCAAATAAGGGGAATGAGAATTCCGTTATTCACATCAGGAGCTTTTGCTTTTGAATACTACAAAAGTGCGCACCTTCTAAAAACAATTTTTGAACTGTTAGACCATTTTATTTTTGCTGCCCCATAAATTTGCCACCCTAGTCCCAGGCCCATAAGGCCCATGTCTAAATATGGCTCTGCACATGCTTATCACATTTAACAGGATGACTCAAGCAATGTACCCTGATTATCAGTTATTGTCATGATACTGAAACAAAGCCAGTGAGCTGCAGTGCTGTGTCATCCTTTAATACCTGAAGGAGCTGTCACTGTATTACTAAATCAGCTTCCCCAATTGGTAAGATAAAATATGTGATGTACGGATTAAACTTGTGCCCATAACTGTACTGTTCTAGCAAGATAGTAGTTGTTTTCGTTCAAGTAAGAGTGAAAGTAATGGTTATATTGCATCTTCTTTTAACTACAAAATGTGTCTTGGATTAGGTGGAATTAGAATTGGGGCAAGTGACCCGGGAGAGAGGAGACCTGAGCAACCAGCTGTCGGTGCTGGCTCGCAAAAAGGAAGCAGTTAATGAAGAGCTGATGCGTGTAAGACAAAGATTGGAGCAAGCTAATGAAACCAATGGTCGTCTCAATAGGGATCTTGAAGACCTTGTGAAAGATAAAGAAGAAAAACAGGTAGGTGCCTAAAACACTATCGTTAACAGATTCTTGTCTGTACTTGTCACTCTGGTCCGGGTGTTTTACGTTTTTCAAATGTCTTCTTCTCTGCAACAATTACGATTATTTGTGAGCTATTTATTTTTACGTTAGATTGGGTGGAATTTATGCACTGATTTGGTATATATCCAACACAGCTTATACAGGTTATTTTTGTATTTTAAAAAATAATGCCTATATTTTCATTCAGACAAAAGGTCAACCAATTCATGTTTTACATATTTTTGTTCCTGAAACAACTAATTACAAAATGGGGCAGAACATGTTATTTTTAATGACAAATGCTATGAATAGACCAGACAGTAAATATTTATTAGGCTGTGAGGATTCTTATGAGTGCATTGTCCAAAATTGTATTTTTTTTTTTTGTTTTTTTGTTTTTTTTTAAGAAGGAAGCCATACTTTTCAGTGTTGACTCAGTTAATGTTAAAGCTTTTCAGTCTGTCAAACACTAATTTAACACATATAACACTCTAACATACCTGTTCAAAAACACTATTAAACAAAAAATTACATGTTTTGTTCTTGAAAGAACATCATCAGATTCCACCAAATCAGGTTTTTTTACTTGTTGAAAATTGTTTAGACATGTAAAAACAATCATTTATGTTTAAATTCTGTTTATACATTTTCTTCTTCTTTCAGTTTTTTTTTTGTTTTTTTGCATCGCACCGACACAGATAGGTCTTACGGCGACGATGGGACAGGAAGGGCTGGGAGTGGGAAGGAAGCGGCCGTGGCCTTAATTAAGGTACAGCCCCAGCATTTGCCTGGTGTGAAAACGGGAAACCACGGAAACCATCTTCAGGGCTGCCGACAGTGGGGTTTGAACCTACTGTCTCCCGAATACTGGATACTGGCCGCACTTAAGCGACTGCAGCTATCGAGCTCGGTGTCTTTCAATTTTATGACCGCATAGGATCACTTTAGTCAGTCCATTATCCAAATCTCTTTGAAAGAACTGTTTGGGCCTTGCGGTCCTTCCAGTACATTTTCATGTGTTCCAATCTTTGTGCCTTTTCTGGTGTTGAAAATATTTGTGTTGTTTCTTTCTTGTGAATGTGAAGTGGATGTTTGTGTCCTGGATTTTTTGTTTAATTTTATCTTGTCTGTGGTGTCTTCTGGTGTAAGGCCAATTTCCTTCAGATCCTCCTCTATTTCTCTGATCCATTTGCTGCTGTTGTATTTTTTGAGTTGAGATTATACCATACCGGTACCAGTTGTTTCAGAAGTCTCAAAATCTACATTCTCATTGTGTATCCGAAAATCCCACTCTCCTCTTATGCACAGTGTCAGTAATGGGTTCCAACTCTTTGTACACAACTTAGTTTAGTATTAACCCCCCCCCCCCCCCCACTGACCATCTTTCTTGTATTTTTTTGTTGATGCAGGTTCTTCCAATTCTTCTTTTGATTTTCTGGAGTCTGTTGGTCTTTCATAGGTTGTTCAGGTGAAGGAGGATCTCTGCTGCATACAGTATGTTGCTTCCGGTTTTATAACTGTCTTGTAGTGTTTCAGTTTTGTGTGTATGGATAGCTTGCACTGTTTGTTTTTCAAGTTAATTTTTGTGCTTTAGCTAGTTTGTTTGTTCTCTGAGGATTCTTTTCTTGTTTTACATTGTTTGTTATTACTTCTAGGTATTTGAATTGAGTGACAATTTTGACTTTATTATCATTCAAGCTTATTTCTTTTAATGATGTTGGTTTCTGGAACATAACTTCTGTCTTTTCAAATGATATTTTAAGGTCAGTTTTAGTTGCAATGTTTTGAAGTTCTGATATCTGTATTTTAGCTTCATCTAAATCAGTTACTAGTAATGCCAATTCATCAGTAAAACCGAGGCAGTTTGTTTTGATTTTCCTGCCATTTTTATTATTAGGAACATTTCTTAAACAATTCCCTCATTACTATTTCTAGAGCACAGTTGAACAGTAGAGGTGAGTGTTCATCACACTGGTAGTCTTGTTTTGATTTCAAATGGTGCCGATAAATCACTACTGAACTTCACTTTTGACTTGGTTTTTGTGAGGATCAGTTTAATCATATTTATTAATTTGGGGTGAAGTCCAAGGTGTCTTAGTAGAGATTCCTTTGGATGCAATCATATGCTATTTTTTTTTTTTTCTTTTTTTATCAACATGTTATCACCATATCTCTGTTTCTTCTCCTGTTGTAATCCATTATTAGCTTGAGACTCATGATCTGGTCAGGACAGCTCCTCCAGGGTCTGAAACCTCTCTGGTATTCTTCTAGTTCCTTTGGCCAAAAAGCCTGTTCCAAACTGTGGAACATTTTTTATCACTCTCTTCCGTGGTATACCTTTGTAAAGCCTTGAGATTCCGTAGTGCCTTCATCAGTGTTTCTTATTTCTTGCAGTCCCATGATAAGAATTTTGTGTTGGTCCATTATGTCGGTTATCAGTCTGCATAAGTGAGTTAGCATTGTGTGTGGAAAAGCAGGCGATTTGTTTCAGTTTTGAGTTTTGATTTCTATTTGTCGTGTTTGTGTGTGTTTGTTAGGGTATTTCAGTGCATCTGATTGGATTTTATTTTCTAAGTGGGAATACACCGTATCAGACTGCTGCATTCTCTGAACTCTTGGTTCAGCCAGTGGAGTATTTCCAAAAAGACTTGGTTGACTGTCAAGCGGACACCTGTGCTGGGACTAGGTCCTAAGTTGCAACTCTTGATGTGCTCCAGTGAGATTCTGATTACCATCAGGGTGGATCCCCTAGCTTTTGTAGATCCGCCTACAAACTGGAGGCATCAGTTGGTGACCGATGGTTCTTCTGCCTCTTTTGCCATGGGGATGTTGCCAACACCCTCTTCTGCCTTCCTACCCATTGACCATTCAGTCCAAAGTTGTGTTTGGTATGTGAGAGCTACTTTATTTTGCTCAAGTCCTCCGGCAAGTTAGTGAGGCCCCTCCCCATCTGCCACCTGGGAGTATCACCACCCCTCCCCCTGCTACCACAGTGTAACAGGTTTGTGAGTTTTTATCCTTTAGTACTTGAAAGTTAGATAGTAATGAAGTGCTCCAGTAATACATCCTCTTTCTCATTGCTAGTCAACAAAAATTTTCAGATCAACCAACCTATTTAGAAAACAAAACTTAATATAGCTTATAGAACTCATTATACCAAATCAAACATTTTTATAACACGTATATTGTCAACAATGACAGTAAATATTCCAATTCAGGTATTTACAAGCTCAAGTGTCATAACTGTAATTGCAGCTATATTGGCCAAACTGGTAGAAATTTCCAAATCTGATATCAGTAACATGTTAATGCCAAGAAACACTATAGATTTTTAGCTATGAGTGAACACATGTCTGATTTTAATCATCAATTTACATCCATTCATAATGATTTATTGATTCTACTTAAATCAAATAAAGGCAAATTACTTAACATATATGAAAGCATTTTTATACATTTAGATCAAAGGGATAACCTTACTTTCAATTTGAATGAAATTCCTGACCGGCCAACATTCCTTTAGAGGCATTAACAATAATTCTTGATAAGCATAAAAAAGTTAAAACTCATCCCGTCATTCACAAATCTTCAGATAAAATTCTCCCTCCAATGATTTTCCCATCTCCCCACCATTCCTTTCTTCTCCCTGCAGCTAACAGCTGACATGCTTGGCAGACTATTGGTTACTGTTGCAACGTCCATTTGTTTACATTCTCTTCTCAGTTTTCAACACACCACATGGAGTGAGTCACATTAATTTCCTTTTCATTTATTCTTCTCCATTCAGTTAATTATATTCTGTGCACTTTTCTATAATTCTTTTTTCTCTCTGTTTGTACATTTTAATTGGAGTAACACACTACTTTAACTATCAAGCTTGTTTTTTCATGTTGACAGCATATTTCAACCATCATCATCATCTTTCTCAGCCTCCATGGCTCAGGCGGCAGCGCGCCGGCCTCTCACCGCTGGATTCTGTGGTTCAAATCCCGGTTACTCCATGTGAGATTTGTGCTGGACAAAGCGGAGGCGGGACAGGTTTTTCTCCGGGTACTCCAGTTTTCCCTGTCATATTTCATTCCAGCAACACTCTCCAAATATCATTTCATTTCACCTGTCATTCATTAATCATCACCCCAAAGGAGTGCGACAGGCTTCGGCAGCCGGCACAATTCCTACCCTCGCCGCTAGATAGGGGCTTCATTCATTCCATCCCTGACCCGGTCGAATGACTGGAAACAGGCTGTGGATTTTCATCATCATCTTTCTAATTGTTCCATCAACAGTTTAGTCAAGCACTTCTACATTTATGAGTAACCTTCTGATATAACAGACTCTTTGTAATATGACCACCGTAACACAACATACTCATCAAGATGATTTATGTATACTGTGCAAGTTGCCCATGCGGGTAGGGGCGCACAGCTGTGAGCTTGCATTTGGGAGTTAGTGGATTTGAACTCCACTGTCAGCAGCCCTGAAGATTGTTTTCCATGGCTTCCCATTTTCACACCAGGTGTTGTAGGTGTTGTAATTACCTTAATTAAGGCCACGGCCACTTCCTTGGCACTCCTAGCCCTTTCTTATCTCATCATCGCCATAAGACATACCTGTGTCGGTGCGATACAAAGCCAGTTGGTAAAACGACGATTTATAGTAAAGATTGTAAGAATGAGTGCTTTTCCATGTTTTTCTTCTACGTGGTTTTTGGTCTTGTTTTGACGCTAGGAACTTCAAGAATGATTTTATTTTTTATTTTTTATGAAAGCTCTCTTTAGTGTTAGGTTTCAATATTAATGTTCTATGATTATTTTTAAGACTGAAGAAGATCCAACAGGGCCAAAACAGGTATCTTTTATTGTCTTAGTTCTTCAAGTTTCTTTAAGGCATGCTGTGTATGGACTAAGGTGGAACCTTTCAATTGTACATTTTCTTGTAATATACCATCAATACGAAACAACCTAAACATGAGATTCCTGAATCCGATGATGTTCTTTCAAGAATGAAACATGTCATTCTTTGATTATTAGTGTGATTTCTTTTACGGGTATGTTATAGTGTTGTAGGTGTTGTAATTAGTGTTCAACAGACTGAAAAGCTTTAAAGTTACTCTAAATTATATTAACACATCACTTTTCTGCATTGAGCAGTTCAGAGAACAATTTCAGGGATAGTCTTCTAAGAAAGAAATTATGCTCGAAAAATATCACACATCATATACATGCGCAGTAGTACTACCCCTAGTGACATATAACATTAACCAAAGTTTCATGGAATCTTGCACACTGTTAATTGTGTGCATACTTCATTCCTAATTTTTAATGTCCCTCAATGTCTACTGCAAGGATGCACCTGGAACGTAATTTCTGTTGCTGCAGTGTATGCTCACACTTAAACAGGATTGTGTTAAATTGTTTTGTACAGATGAACAATAAAAGATTGTTGCATCTCTAGAGATGTGATATATAAGAAAGTCCACTTCAGCTATGTTCGACTTTGTACAGTCAACTGGATGCATTTTGCAACACGGCTCATAATTCTCACTCAAATCAGTCGCTCTAACTCTACCCTCTCCCTTCTCTCTCCTCTTCATGATATTCACTTGCATTGAGCACTATAAAATCATAATCACATGGTATGCCGTCACATGGTGCAGTGGGTCAGTTGTAGCCTACAAAATTTGTGTGACTGCCATAACAGGTTAGGTTTCAATCCCAGCAAGAGTGATTTATTATTATATTTACTTTTATGAACACACCATGATGACATCAGGCAACAAACACACCCAGTTTTGCTGGGCTAACTTTGATGCTAAATGCTTTACTTAACGTATCCACAAAGACTCACACGAGATGCTGTCAGTTGGTACAGTTGTTTTATTCACGTTTATTTACAAATTAAACACACACATAACCTTGATCACTGCTGTTGCAACAAAACACTCACATCACCAAGCCGCCATTTTAAAACTACTGAATAACACAGCACATAGAGGTTTCAACCTTGGAACACACATAAAACAGTCGACTGCTAAACAGCATGTCCACACATTGTCACAAGAATAACGTTGCTACATAATAACTCTCCTCCAACAACTCACTTGCCAGTAACTCTCAATAACTAACTTCCAAATCATAACTAACTTCACCGTCCAGATCGTCTCTTTATATAGGTATCCTGGCCAGGCTTCCAGAAAGATACATTACAAATAAATATCTTCATGAAAATTCTAGAGTCCTCAATACATAGAATATAATGTGCAGAATATTCTCAATCGTTCTCATGCCTATTACCATTCTGGAAGTTGCAGTGTGTTTCACAATTATGGATTACAATTTATATACACAGGTAAGATAAATTATAATATTAATTTTCAGGTGTGTTATTTTTTTTTTGCTATTGGCTTCACGTCGCACCAACACAGTAGGTTTTATGGTGATGATGGGACCGGAAAGGGCTAGGAGTGGGAAGAAAGCGGCCATGGCCTTAATTAAGGTACAGCCCCAGCATTTGCCTGGTGTGAAAATGGGAAACCACAGAAAACCATCTTCAGGGATGCCGACAGTGGGGTTCGAACCCACTATCTCCTGAATACTGGATACTGGCCGCACTTAAGTGACTGCAGCTATCGAGCTCGGTTTTCAGGTATTTAGATTAACGGAACTGATATAAATGTCTATGTACAACACGTGTTTCATGACATAACCTCACACAAATGCGGTCATTCGACTACGTAAATAATAATAATACTAATACTAAATGGATGTAAACACTTCACAGCCATACATACAAGTAATAATAATAATCATGATCGTAAAATTATAATAATAATAATAATAATAATAATAATAATAATAATAATAATAATAATAATAATAATAATTCGAGCTTGATATCTGCATTAGTTACCCATGGGTGAGAGAACATTGTTTACAAGTTATACCTGTTATCGCACTTGCGTCACACTCCATTCTGACATGGCACGTAATTCACATACATCTGGCTCTCATCCAACACAGCAGTTTTTAGTAATCGTGAGGCAGCAATTCAGTGTGGCATTTCGGTTAGAGTTATTTAGAAATGGATGCAGTAGTAACGGGTGTCAGGGGGCATTGGACTTCTACCAGGCACTGGTTTATTGTAAAGCAGGTTTCTACAAGGAAAGAAGACAGCAGGTTAGTCAAAACTTCATAGAAGAACCCGTTCTTAAACTCGTCGGAGTTCATGCAGGTGACCAAATTTTCTGGGTATCCATACACAGTCTGTAAGCGATTACAAGAAACTGGACTCCATTGTGGAAAAGCTGCCACCAAAGTGTCTCTCTGGTGAACAGATGGCCAAGATGAAATTAAATCATAATTGGGATCATATGAACTTCTCTGAAGAGACTTCTTTCAGTTTGTCAGAGGTCAGACCAGTTCATATTTACAGGCCATGGGAAGCACGTTACAACAAAAGATATGTAGCCGGGTGTTAACACATTGGCTGCATATCTGTGTCATGTTGAGGGTGGATATCACCGGATGGGGTTGAGTGCTTCATCGGATAGATGACCGTCTCACATCTGGCCAGTATTTGGACATTCTGCAGAATATTATGCTACCGAGTGTAATTATGTGCTATCCAGATGACAGAATACAGTTCGTGCAAGACAACTTCCCAATTCACATGAACGGTCATGTTCAGCACTGGTTTTCTGAGCAGGACTCTATTGAATTGCTCAGTTGGTTCCCTTGAGCTCCAGACTTGAATCTGATTGAACACGTGTTGGCAAGGTGGAAGCGCCATGTAAAGAAACCCTGACCTCACCGTCTGCCACGTTCACATGATGCTTTGTGGGGCATTTTGTTGGATGCATGGGAGGAGATCGTCCTTAAGAGGGAATATTTTAGGAAGCTTGTTGAGTCAATGCGAGTTCAGCTCTAACAAATTGTTCAAGCCGATGGATATTGGTCAAGGTTGTAAGTCATGTCTAAAACAGAACTAACATAATTAAATTTTGCGATGAATAGAAATATGCATGTTTGGTTAATGCGCCACTCTAAATGTTTTTAAAAAGTAATGCAGTTTCTCACCTTGACAGGCAGGTATGCTTCCCCTAAGCTCAGAGGCACCCATATGTACATGCTTAATATTGTAAGAAGGATATTTGTTGCTGTGCGTGGTACGTAGCATATTTACACTTCTATAACTTTCTTTTGAGGGGCCAGTGAGGATAAAACTCTGCACTCATTGCAAGTATGTGGAGTGGAATGCAAAGACTGTTAGTTTGGTGCAGTTATGCAATAGAGTAGTGGAATCCAGTAAAAAAGAAAGAAGAAGAAATTCTGATACTAGTATGCAAATCCTGGATCTCCTGGTTGGTAACCCCATTTGCCTATACTAACGCTAACACTGAAACACCATGAAGTGCTTCACATGACCTTCACTTGCCACGCATGTCCCTTGCTTTGCATATTTATTTAACAATTATGGCAGTTTCTCATCCATTTCTTTGTATTATTTTATGTTATTCTGATGTCCAGACAGTTTTATTGTGTACTGACAGTCAGGTTTTGTCAAGAACATGGCATTAAAAATCAAGTTGCTTCAATGTTTGTTGTAGCTGTACCGCCTCACTAGAGGACGATGATACTCAATGCAATACTTTAAAATTTATCATGTGTCAATATTTTATTGTTCAACTGTACATGCAGATAAAATTATTGTGAAAATAATTTATAATCTTGTATTATATTAAAGGTACTTCTAGAATCTAATGAGAAGGAACTGCAACGGCTTCAAGAACAACTTGCATCACTACGAAGTGAAAAGGAAGCATTAGAAGGTGTCCTCTTTGATACACAAACTAATTTGGAATCAACAGATACCAAACGCTTACAGCTTGAGAAAGAGCGTCAAGAATTACTCGTCAAACAAGAAGCGCTGAAAGGACAGATATGCCGACTGACTCGTGACCTTGAAACCTCTGAGAAGAGGGCACAAGAAACCAAGGCCAGTTTGACTCAGCAGGCTGCAACACAAGAGGCAGAACTTCAAGCAACAATAGCTAATATTAAAAAAAATTGTGAAGAGCATATACGGAAACTCACTGAGGAAAAGGTAATTTAATTTGTATATTTATATACAGTAAAATCTCTCATTTATGAACACTACTCATACATAGTAATATGTCTGCATCTGGGAACTTTCTATTATCTGGAGGGTACACTTGCTTATGTAGATTTCTCCACATGTAATCCATGCACTTTATAAGACACACTTTAATAAACAGTACAGTATTTTTGTTTTATTCTAGTTAATGATCTCAAAATTGAAATTGAGACCAGAAAAAAAATAATGCAATGCTGGTGTCTGTTACGAGTTTCAGAGTTCTGGGTTTTTTTTTCTTTTCTTTTTTTCCCCCTTCTTTCTAATAATTCTCACTCATTCATTCATGTTTCACTGAGCAAAATGACAACTAAAATTGATAGTACCCCAAGACTTGATATTTACTAAATTTGCGATTCTTTCTTCTCTGATGTGACAATCTCTCATCATTTTGTCATTCACTACACGGGATTTAGTTGTGATAATAAAATATATTTGTGAAGATCAAATTGGTAAGATAGTGGACCTATTCAGTCTACAGTAGAACCTCGATTATACGTTCCCGGAAACTACATTTTCCCATATTATTCGTTCAAATTATGTGGTCCCGCGAGCATCCTAATTAAATCACGTAAAAATCCTGCATTATCCGTTCCTCGAAGAAACAATTTCCCGGATCAACCGTCCAGAAATTTCAGTCCCATCAAAGCTAAATCCTCAATCACGCAGTTTTCAAGAAACTGTATCTCACGAAAGGACGGCTATGGCATACTTACAGATCTTGGTGTTAACGTCCCGTCAGTGCGGTAATTTGAGGAAGTACTGTATCGTACTGCAAAAGCGATCGGCAGTGAACCTGCATAAGGGACCATCTTAGCATTGCATTCGGCTGGTATTGTTTAGAGAATCCTCGGAAATCATAAAGCAGAGAGTTTCCACAACAATTGGAAGGAGACAGAGCGGATTTCGACAGTTCTACTTGAAGATGAAACGAGTTTAAGTCAGATGTTCATACTTACAAAACATCTACATTATGTCCAGGGTTACCTTTTTTTTCTTCTCAAGTGTATCACCGAACAGGTTTTTGGCACTTCCCTCAGGGCACTGTATAGTCACTGGCCTTTCAGGCAGGAATCAAAACTGCTCCTGGGATTGCTTATTACTGTTTTCGTCCTAATATAAGACCGGGAATTTCACGTTTTTGTGTAAAAATGTTATAAAAACTGCAGTTGTTTTATTTGCGCACGTTACATTTAGAAACTATGTATCATTTCGCAGTCGTATCGACTTGTACAGCAAGCACGCTTTCCAGCTGAGATCAAGGTCGCGAATAACTAATTTCGGAAGTGTTAATACTATTTTTTCTCTTTCCAATTTGATTGTGATTAGTGACAGGCAGAATTGAATATAATGCATTCGGGAACTTGAGGATCGATACTTCCATTCAAAACCATATTCTCAAGTTAAACGTAACCTTTAAAATTTGATGTAGGCCTAATTTACGTGGTACAAGATTTCCATAAACTGACCACGAACAGTATACCGGTGACCAAATTACAATGGAAGATTAAAGAAAGGGATTTCGCCATCATGTTGGACGCTTTGGTATCTAATGTGCTTTATTTTATTAGATTAGAGAATCAAAAACTACTTGTGGTCAGTTGTTGTTTGGCTTGGCGTTACAGGTATTAGATTTTTCAAAAAGTTTGGCTAATCTAATTTGCTGAACTGAAAGAAGTTTTCAGAGGAAACTGACGAAGTTTTCCCGGTAAAACTGAATGTAAAGTTTCGAGATTTTTAAGTTGCATACCGGTAATGTTTGAAGCCGGCCCCGCGGTCTAACTTGCCTGCCTCTCACCAGGAGGGCCTGGGTTTGGTTCCCGGCAGGTCAGGCATTTTTACCTGGATATGAGGGCTGATTCCAGGTTCACTCATTCTACGATTACTGGTACCTTTAATTGAGGAGCTACTTAATGGTGAAATGTTGACCCCGGTCTAGAGAGCCAGGAATAACGGCCGAGAGGATTCATCACACTGACCATGCGTCACCTCGTAATCTGCAGGCCTTCGGACCGAGCAGTGGGCGCTTGGGAGGTGGAAGGCCCATTGGGGCTGTAGTTTGGTTTGGTTTAGGGGGGTTTGTCAGATTATAAGTATAAGTTACATATTTTATTTTTGTGATGTTTAGCCAAATTGTTGATGGTTCATTCGTTCCCAGATTTTCTGTTTTCCCGTGTTGCACGTGTTTTTTTTTCCCCTCCAGAAACAGATAATCGAGGTTCCACTGCATATAAAATAGCATGTCTTGACTGACTGACTGCAAGTTGAAACCGCTTAAGCTATAAATAGGAAATTGGGTGAGTAGTTTCATTTTATAATGTAGAAACTCATTAACAAGGGATTTATCAAAATTCATTCCCTAAAGGGATCATTAAGGGGTTCAGTCTTTATATGGAGAAATGATATTCAATGCATTTATTGGCTTAAATCTTGGTAAAAGTACTCCAAAATCAAATAATTAAACACATATATTTTTTTTTTGAAATCATACCCCTAAAGGGGTAAAAGGAAGTTTGTATTGGAACAGGAACGACTCAGAAAAAGTAGAAGAATTCTGGAACCATTTACCGTGAATGATGTTTGCCAAAAAATCCTAAAATTTAATATGAAAATCCTCCTAGGTGACTTCAGTTCGTATGAAACACGTATTATATAGATGGGTATCCCTGTATTCTGTAGGATACAGAATATACAAAGGAAAATCAGGGAAATGAGCTATGAAAATCTATCCACAATTTTGTACTGGATTCATAGTAGATATGTCAGTACTTTATTCATTTACAAACTTCAATTATAAATGGAGTGAAAAGGAAGCATTAGAAGGTGTCCTCTTTGATACACAAACTAATTTGGAATCAACAGATACCAAACGCTTACAGCTTGAGAAAGAGCGTCAAAGAATTACTCGTCAAACAAGAAGCACTGAAAGGACAGATATGCCGGCTGACTCGTGACCTTAACAGCAAACAAAATTTACACCCTAATCAACACATGCACCAACTAACATCACTAACGGAAACATCTCAGAAAAAGTGGAAAAATTCTGGAACTAGTTAGACAATATCTCCAAAACAATCCCAAAATAGCATGTCAAAATCCTCCTAGGTCACTCCAATGCAAAAATTGCCAAAGAAAAGAAATGTACTGTAGGTACTGAGTAGGCAAATGGTTTGGGTATAAACAGATCACCCGGAATGGCATGCAACTCATTCATCATCATCATTTCCCTTTATCCAGCTGTAGCCGGGTAGGGGCAAATATGGTTCCTCTCCACTTTCTTCGGTCGTTCCACCACTCCTCCTCCAACACTGTGTCCCAGTCCAGGTTTCTTTCTATAATGCTGCGTTGGATGGTATCCTTCCATCTCAATCGTGGTCGTCCACAGCCTCTCCTTCCTTGGATTTGCATTTCCATCACCTTTTTTGGCATTCTATCGTCGCTCATTCGCTTTATGTGCCCAAACCATCTTAGTCGGCTCTTCTTTATTCTATCATTCATTTTTTCCACTCCAATTTCTTCCCGGATTTTCTCATTCCTTATTTTGTCTCTTCTACTCTTCTGTATCATACTCCTCAAGAATTTCATTTCGGCTGCCTGTATTCGACTCTCATCCTTCTTTGTCATTGTCCAAGTTTCTGCTCCGTAAGTTGTTATGGGTACGTAATACATCTTGTACATAGTATCCTTTGCTTCCATTGGCACATCTTTGTCCCATAACATATTTCTTACACTATGATAGAAACAACTTCTAGCTTGAATCCTTTTACTAATCTCAGCATCCAGTCGAGCATTCTCCATTAATTCACTCCCCAGGTATTTAAACGTTTCCACTACTTCCAGGGGCTTGTCTGCAAGTCTAATCTGACCTTTCCCTTCTTTCTCCCCTCTAGTCATAACAAGAGTTTTACTCTTTTCTACACTTATTTTCAATCCACATTCTTCAATCTTCCCATTCACCACATTCAACTGTTCTTGAACCTTCCTGTCGTCTTCTCCCCAAATCACAATATCATCTGCAAATAACATCATGTTCATTTCTCTTCCTCCATATGCTGCTTTTGCTGTTCTCATGATTTTTTTTTTTTTTTTTTTATTGATATATACAGTCGTATCAGCACACACGTTCTTAAAAACGTGTGTGCTGATACGACTGTATATATCAATAATAATAATAAAATAATTATATCAGCACTGTCAAAATGGCTTTGATATTTTATAATGATTATAATTGTTCTCATGATGTCATCCATTACTATTGTAAACAGGATTGGTGATAGAACACTTCCCTGTCTCAGCCCACTAGTTATTTTGAACCAACTTGTCCTGCCAACTTGTGTTTGCACGCAACTACTACATTCCTTATACAATGCCATGATCATTTTTATTAATCCCTGTCCAATTCCTTTTTGCACCAGACTGTCCCAAACTTTCGTCCTAGGGACACTGTCATATGCCTTTTCAATATCAATGAATTTCATCACCATATCATTCCCGTACTCCCAATGCTTTTCCATTAGTTGTGTCATAATGAAAATGGGTTCTATTGTTGACCTTCCACTTCTGAAACCAAACTGATTTTCCTGTATCTGCTTTTCAACCCTCAACTCATTGAGATCTGCAAAAACCATGAGCTATTTTTCAAATCAACGTTTTTCAAGAAAAAAATCCTCGCAGACCAAAATTTGGATCTCACCTAATCCATTACTGGGCGAATACTAATTGGGCCATATGATTATCTCCAGTCTAAACACAGTAGAAATCATGAACCTTGAAGTTCTGAAAGAAATAGACCTAGAGTCCAATCATTACCCCACAAAATTCTCCCTAGACATCATTCCAAAAAAGAGAAAATTCACTCAGAAAGCTCCACACCATAAATACGATGTACAGAATATAGAAGGTAATGAAAAATTTACTAAAGAAACACAAAAATTAAATCCACAAAATTGGCAACAACTCCTAACAGGACTGATAAAAGCAGGAGAAAATATTGCTTCTCAAACCAGGACACAGAAACACCCATGGTAGACAGAAGAATGTGATCATCTTATAAAAGTTAGACAACAAGCATGGCAGAATTGGTCGTGCAACAAAAATCAAAAGACCCTGCAAATCTCAAGTACATCAGAAAAATAGTTACAAAATCAATAAAAATGATTTGTAAACACAAAGATAAAAACTAGAAATAGAAAAAGCTCAAGAAGAAGAAGAAGCAGAAGCAGAAGAAGCTCAATTCTCAAAACTATTACAGATCATTCAAACAAAAGTTAACCAAGTACTCTTCAACATCACTCCAATTCAAAAATTAACTTGGGGAAATTACCTACACCAATGCAGACAATTATTAAATTCTTACCAAATACTTTTCTAAATTACTCAGTTGTGAAAGGCCAGAAGAAAAATATTCCAATTCTGCCGTACACAACGTACACAACAAAACTGAGACTCAAAACCAACGATTGTGCAAGAAATTAAGGAGATAATTAAATCACTGAAAAATAACAAAGCACCAGGAACAGATTAAATTACTGCAGAACTATGGGAAAATGGCAGGAGAAAATCTCCTCACAAAACTCAAAGAAATTATAGATGAAATCTGCACCAACGATTATCGAGAAATTTCATTAATTTCAATAACATACAAAATCCTATCCATAGCTCTCTTAAACCGTACAGAACCTCAGATTGACCCAGAAATTGGAGAATACCAAGTTGGTTTAGAAAGGGCTGATCATGCGTAGAACTAATTATCAGGTCTGAAAAACTCAATGATATATTTCAAACAAACAAAAGTTTTGTCATCACATTTGTAGATTTCAAAAAGGCATATGACAGTATAGACCGAGAATCACTTTTTGAAGTACTAGCAGAAATGGACTATATCAGAAGACAACAAACATCATCAGAAAATCACTCATGAAGCTCAAATCCATGGTAAAATTTATGGGAGAACTGAGTTCAGAATTTCAAATAAATAGAGGAGTACATGAAGGGGACGGTTTATCCCTGTTGCTCTTCAATTTTGCACTTGAAAAAGTTGTAGGAGAATGGTGAAAGCAGCTGCACCAACACATAGACTAGGACCAAAACTAAAAGGCATAGAAATTGCCTCCTTAGTATTTGCAGATGACATGACATTAATTGCCCAAGACATCTCTGCTGCACAACAGCAACTTGAACTCTTACAAGAACAAGCAAGCAAGAACACATTTTATTTGGGGAAAAATAAAAGATTTCAGCTTCAAAACTGCTCCAGATGAACTCCATGTTGGTAACAACAAGATCTCTTGATTGAAAGAATTCAAATATTTAGGTGAATGGATTACTGCTAATTGTAATGAAAGGAAATCTATTCAATCAAGAATTCAGAAAATGGAGATTGCTTTTCAGTTAATAAATAATATTTACAACAAAAGAAGTTTTTCCTGGAACTGCAAAACCTGGCACTATACATCCTGAAGCTCTCTACGCATCTGAAACACTTGCTCTCCAACATGAGACACTAAGGGGGAAAATAGAAGTGAAGGAATGTAAAATAATGAGAAAAAACCAGAGCCTAATGCAGAAATATATAAAAACATTTCCAAAATCACAAACACAATGCGCATGCAAAGAATCCAATTCATGGACACTTAGAAAGAATGGACTCAGACAGACTCTCACAAAATCCACGCTTTTTTTAAAGAACAAGGCTACCCAGCCAACTTGTTATAAACAGACAGAAAAAGATCTGAAAGAACTAGAATCACCAAATCTACATGACCAAAATAAAAGTAGAAAAATCACTTCACGTGCTCCTAAGTTACCCATTCAAGAAGAAGAAGAAATCAGATTTCCAAAAATTGAACTCCTAAGGGGCTATAAAAAAATTCCATGGAATATGAACGAAAAGTCCATGAAATAGTTATGTGAGCATTCCTACAATTAATGATAATGATTTAATCATTTCATCCTCACCGTTGGATGAAAGCAGTATTTTCCACATGAACATGATATGCCATAAATGTGAAATTTATCCCAATTTTTACCAAACAATTGTTAACTGCCACATTGTTAAATGTGCATTGGACAGTAGCTTCCTTGGGGGAGCAACAACCTTGAGACATGATATCACAACCCCAAATGATGGTGTTGGGTTGTCCGGTGAAAGGGCAGTGGCCTTGAGACATGATATCACAAGTGCTACAACCCCAACATCACACATGCTATTTGATATAATAATTCTATTTTCATAACTTTCCAGTTTAGCATTAATTTGTTTTCACTACGTATTGTAATTTCTTAGTACTTATGTGTGTGTGTATAACTTCAAGTTGATAACTTTCTAGGTTAGCATTCATTTGTTTTCTGTACATATTGTAATTTCTGAGTTCTTATATGTATTAAATTGATAACATTTTCGACACTCTAATAAATTAAAAAATTAGTATGATTGTTGAAATGTTGAACATAAATGGTGCTATGATGCCCCATACCATCATTCCAATTATTGGTGACAGAGCTTGCAAATTTAGGGCAATCAGTATCCTTTGTTTTATATGTCACTCAAGCCATGCCCCGAGAAGGTGAGTCACTAGGAAGAATTTTCTGACTACAGAAGGTCGTTCAGGATCTCTGGGAACGAGGTTTGAAGGGTAATTAGCTTATGGAAAGTCATGTTTCCAACAAAAATCATGCTCATTTGGAAAGCCAGCATTTACAACGTAATTTCCATTGCAGCCGATCTTTTTGCAGAACTAGCATGTCTATCTTATCCCACTCCTCCTGACAGGCTTTCCAGAGGCCATTGATAGTGCGTGGACGCCTATTTCCTAAGGCCCTTTTTAGACGTCCAAATGCACAGAAGTCCATGGTGACCCATCCGGTGCCTTCACGGGAATGTCAGTAAAAGGAATTGCACAGATTCCAGTTTCTATCTCCATTCTCTCTAAGAACAGGGGAGTCGAGCAAGAGGTGTGGCTGGATGCTTTATCTTTATCACTCAGGTACACATATGCTTAATATGGTTAATTAACAGAAAAAGTGTCCGGCTCCATGGCTAAATGGTTAGCGTGCTGGCCTTTGGTCACAGGGGTCCCGGGTTTGATTCCCGGCAGGGTTGGGAATTTTAACCGTAATTGGTTAATTTTGCTGGCATGTGGTCTGGGTGTATGTGTCTTCTTCATACTCATTTCATCCTCATTACGACGCACAGGTCGCCTACGGGCGTCAAATCAAAAGACCTGCATCTGGCGAGCCGAACTTGTCCTCGGACACTCCCGGCACTAAATGCCATGCGCCATTTCATATGCTTCATCCAATATTAGCCCTTTTTTCCATCTGTTACCTACCAGATAGCCCTCATACAGCTTTCTTGCGTTAGTGAGACGTTCCGAAATGTGACGAGGCAACAGCTTGTGAACTCGGCACTTATGTTGCTTTTCTAATTGCACGTCCTTGTTGATTATGGTGTTAACTGTTGAAGCAGACATCTCCAGTTTACATGCAATAGTCTTTTGAGGGCAGGTAACCCCCGAGACAAGGGCCTTTACTTTTCTCACCACTTCTGGTGTATAGCTGGTGGCTGGTTGTGGATATGCCTGTTTTTTCCCCTCTGGAATTAATCTCATTGCAGTGAAAATCAGGAGTTTAATAGGAGTCCACCTTGTCAATATTGTGCACTCTTAAACACTCTTTTTTATTCAATACAGTACTGATCCCATTCTTTGATATCAAAAATCACGCTTCTTGCACATTCTTTGAATTGTAGAATAACTATATTTAGCTTGATGATGATGCTTGTTGTTTAAGACCATCGGCCTTCTCTTTATTTAGCAAGGGAAAGGGCTGTTATGTAGTCCTCCCAGTAAGGGTCAATCCACTTTGGCATTGTTGCAGCTAATGTTACAAACTGTACACACACACATTCTCAGTACCGACGTGAATCATCACTTCCCATTTTGACATTCTCAAGTTGATAACAGCACCACCAGCGGCCTTCAAACTTGTCATCAGAGAACCTAAACGGCCTTCTGTACGTAACTGATATTAATCTCATTTCACTGAAAATCAGGAGTTTAATAAGAGTCCACCATGTCAGTACTGTACTCTCTTAAACAAAACATTTTGTTCATTACATTTTTCTTTGTTACATTATGTTTAAGAGTGCACAATATTGACAAGGTGGACTCCTATTAAACTCCTGATTTTCACTGCAATGAGATTAACAGTAAAAGTCAATACAGATCAAATTAATAAATTCTACTTCACTGATATGTTATGATTTCATATTTGTGGAAGTTTCTGTGAGTTAGTGGCAGTCAGACAAATATTTTTGACACTTTTCGAGGTCCATCACAATGGAGAGCAGAATGAAAAATTTGGTGTTGAAGGGAATCCCTCAAAGAGACTGTGTTTTAGTTTAATACAAGAGCTATCTCATGGACATTTTGGTGTTCATTTGCCTGATAAGGATGGGTCGACTACATCCATTTCTGAATCTACCCCTGGTAGAATTCCTACCACCAATATGCATATTAAAAAGCATTGTGCCAGATGTACTGACGCCATTAGGGAAAAAAACCAGCTCATAAAATCTACTACTATTATCAACATAAAAACCAAGAAGTTCACAGAGCAGCAGCATCTAATTACCAGCAAAATCATCCAGAGTTCCACAGAGAAGCAGCTGTAATTACCAGCAAAGTCATCCAGGGGTTCACAAGGCAGCAACAGTTAATTACCAGCCAAATCATCTGCAGGTTCACAGAGCAGTCATGTGTAGACACGAACAGGACAATCTGAAAGGCGATCACAATCATGGAAGGTTAAAGCTTTTTCTGGGATAGCTTGTAAAACCAATAAAACCATATCCATGGGCACTATGAGTCATAAATGCGTATACTGTAACATCCATAGGTTTAAAGAAGAGTTACCTGATATGTGCTGTAGCAGTGGTGAAGTGCATCTTCCAGCAGTTTTGTCTCTTCCTGAGCTGCTCTATAGTTTTATCATGGGTCTTCATCCTGAACACATACATTTCATGGACCATGTTAGGAAATACAATGGCTACTTCCAAATAATTTCTTTTGGAGCAAAACAAATTATGGAAGGTGGATTTATGCCAGTGTTGAGAGTACAGGGTCAGATGTACAGTAAAACCTCAGTAGTGCGTTTCTTATTAACATGTTTTCCCACTTTGCACATCGCAAATTCGAAGTCCCAGTTCTCATCGTATTAAATCTATATAAAAATATCTCACTTACCGCGTCACCAATTTTTGCTATTACCATTAGTACGATCACATTTTTTCCTAGCCCTGAAAATGTTATTTATCATCCCTTGTGAATGAAACATGATTTCCAACTCAGGTAAGAGTCATTGCCACAGTTGTGTGTGGTTACAGGAAAAGGCCTTGAATTCCTGAACTTCACAGGATAAGTTGTACCTTCAGGGAGTAAGCTGTTAGCCTCAGGAATGTTCAGTTTTGCTTGCTGATTAGCAGTGAGATTGCTGAATAACACAGCGAGCCTATTTTTGCTTGTATTTTACATTCCATTCAGAAGTTAGAAATTTATTTTGTGCTGAACGGTTCAGTGAAGTGTAGTGTATATTTGTTGTGTGATACAGCAGCCTATATCTGGATTAGGAACATAATTGTGTGAAATTGACTAGAGTGGTGCATATTTGTCTCGAGATAGTCTAGTTATGGTTACAGAAAAGGTCATGAAATTCCTCACTAATTAAGACAAAATTAAAATCTGTGAGAAAGTGGACTGGCGTCTGCATCTTACAGCACACAGAGGTTGCGAATGTTGAACTCGCACTATCGGGTTTCAACTCGATCACTCAAGTTGGTTGAAGTTTATTTAAAATGATGGCCAAAGTCATTCCTCTCGGTCGCTCATTGTCAATTGTAACCTCCAGTTCATTGTCTGAGAGTGTGACCAGAAAATAAAAGGCTTCTACTAACATTTGTTTCAGAAAGACTACAATTTGCAATAATACTGTGATATATTTATTGGACCCCGTGCACATGATTTCATATTTGTTGTTTGGTGTTTTCACACCTTTCATTGCTCTTGTTATTTTATAAGCCCCAGTGGAAAAGGTTTTCATGTTTGTTCTCTCGTGCTTTTCACACCCTTTAATACTTTTTCTCTCATCTTTAGAACTGGTAAACCGAGCTCGATAGCTGCAGTCGCTTAAGTGCGGCCAGTATCCAGTAATCGGGAGATAGTGGGTCTGAACACCACTGTCGGCAGCCCTGAAGATGGTTTTCCGGGGCTGTACCTTAATTAAGGCCACGGACGCTTCCTTCCCATTCCTAGGCCTTTCCTATCCCATTGTCGCCATAAGACCTATCTGTGTCAGTGTGACGTAAAGAAATAACAAAAAAACAAAGAGAGAACTGGTAGATATAGTTTTCACTGTACCTGCAGATACACGATGTAAAATGCCCTGATGTCAGGAAAAACCATATCTAGTGTTTCCATATCCCTGTTCAATTGTTTTTATTCATATATTCAATAGTACATTTTCTCACATAACATGTTCTGTTTTCTTGTCCCCTGCAGAAACGTCTTAACAAGGTTTTACTGTATCACTTACTTGGTAGTCTGCAACCTTTGCCTCAACGAGAACCTCAGTTCTTACAGATTTATCTTGTTGAAGAGGATGAGACACTCTTAAGATGTACCGCTTCCCTGATGTAATGCAAAGCCTGGTAAAACAGCTGCAGGCAATGTTGCACCATAATAACCCGTACATAAAGAACTTAAAAGCTTCTCTCAAGAAAGTAACTCAAAATTGTAAAAACTTTGAAGTTGTAATATACAGTACGCTGATAAAAAACCAGCCAATGCTCATAGAAGATGGTTACTCCATCGACATCTCTTGAACCCCTGTGAAAAAGCAGTTTCTGCATTAATTACACTTTTATTCTTACCGCATCGCAATCAGATATATGGAAACCAATCATTTACTGTACTGTCAGTCTCTTTTTTTAGTCAATACTAAGTTGATATGTACACAAAAATTGGGACAGAGCACTTAAATTTCATCAAAAGCAACCAAGAGCTGATAATTACATCTTAGAGATGCTATAAGAAGACAAAAAGCCAATGTCACTCAGCTTGTTCAGATGGTAGTGCTTCCATTGTCTTTCATTGGGTCATAATGGAACATACATGAAAAGACTTGGGACCCCATAATCCTCGATGGAAAGAAATTCCAAATGTATTACTATCTGGGCAAAAGCCTCACGACCATCATATCATAGCTAGAATATTTCACTTAAAAGTTGGGTGTTACTGACATTGCTAACAAAGGAGAATTTGTTAGGGGAAGTGCATTGTTTTATATATTCTTTTGAATACAACACATTTTGTTGTGGCTCCAATGATGCATTTCTCCAGATAAATTAGGTAGTGTTATTTGTGCAGAGATACCAGACTCGGTGAAAGATCCTCTTCTTCATGAAATTAGCAAGGCCTATATGATCCACAGGCACTGTGGTAATTGAAATAGCAGATGACCCTGTATGAAAGACAGTAGCTTCACCAAGAAGTTTCCTTGACCTCTTATCCAAGAAACTCAAACAGCAGAAGAACATACCCACAGCATCAACAAAGTTTTCCAATGATTTGTCAGCAAAATTAGCATATATTACTTCAAATTATAGTGATCTGTTGAAAACAATCTCTCATGTAGAAACTATGCTTTAATGTTGTGTGAGAGTTTGGGAATATGAAGGACATGGTATTCAAGAAGAGCAAGTAGGAGGTAGTGTTTCAATTTCAGTGAAGAGCAAACTCAGTATAAGGTATTTTGTGCAAATGAGGGATATGCAGCAGTGTGAAGAATTAGTGTAATTTTAGTGAGTACCGGTAGTGGATCTGGCTTAGACGAAGATGACCTACAGCAAAGGAGCATTGAATTAGATTTAAATACATGCCTGTAACATCATGTGAAGTAGAAAGGAGCTTTTCCTGATTCAAGAAAATACTGAGTGATCTTGGAAGGAGATTTCTTTTCAACAACTTGAAAATGCACGTGGTCGTGATGTGCAATACTTGCAGAGAAGAAGATTAAGAGGTACATACGATAATGAACTCAATAAACTTCTTGTTAGGTGATGTCTTCTAACTTATGCTGACAGATACCAAAATGCATGCTATTACTTCATTTTTTGACTCTTTTTTAGGAAAACCAAGTGAGAACTGTTCTTCAAGGCTATGAGACTGAATGAATGTTGAAAGTTATAACGTACCCTACTGTAATTCTGTCAGTATGCGTGATTAAATGTGTCTGTGGTACTTAAGACATTTTATGATAGTGGTCCTCTAATACTTGCTATCCCTATCCCTAAGATGCATAAGTCTTATTTTACCTTTGTTTTTAGGTCATGTTTAGCTTGATTGTAGGGCATATTTGCATGTATATTTTGTACTTCTTTAGTTCATAAACTTCAGAACCCTACTTATCGCTTTCTGGGTGAATGTCAGTCAGAGATATGATCAGCTGAGTGAGAAAGGCTCTCTAATGTGTGGTTAAAATTATATTCTAGGACAGTTAAACTACACATAATGAGATGCATGCTATTAAGTCTCATCTCTCTTGCCTCAGACAACCAAAGTTGGAAGAGGGAAACTCCTAATTAATCATTTACCTGTACATTAAATAAGCAGTTTAAAATTTGTCATATTGAGTGGAAAAAAAATAGAGAAAATTATTACTCTCTTAAATACCGTCTCTGTATGGGGTAATAATAATGAGGTTTTGTAACCATTTATGTACAAAACACAAATTTTTACCCACGGGTATAGAACAGTATAGAGTTAAAGTCAATAATGAGTAAAGGCAACAATAATTATAATTTTAGTATCTTGTTCTGTTTTTATATTTGTCCAGTTTAGTTAATATTCTTTATGTATTGTATATTTTATAATTAGTAGTATTTCTGTTCAGTGATACGTACTTCATAGTGTATTCCTTTCTAATTAAGTCTGTCTGTCTGTCTGTCTGTCTGTCTGTCTGTCTGTCTGTCTGTCTGTCTGTCTGTCTGTCTGTCTGTCTGTCTGTCTGTCTGTCTGTCTGTCTGTCTGTCTGTCTGTCTGTCTGTCTGTCTGTCTGTCTGTCTGTCTGTCTGCTTTGGCTGAAATAGGTATATGCATAATTGCCTATATACTGTATATATTAATTGGATGTAGGTTGAATTAGAACCATTCATCATGAATCTCTCTCCCACATTGGTAGTTATCTGTGACTGGGAGAGGGAACTTTTCTATTTTCAATTCAGTCCAATCGTCCAATTATTCATCCACTCAATCATTCAAGTATTCATTTCTTCATTCAATATTCACTCATTCATCAAATCAATCATTCATTCATTCATTAATGAATGCTCTATCCCCAGTTAGCGGCTATCTGTGACTGGGTGAGAAATGTGTTTATTCATAATTCATACACGATCACTCAGTCATGAAATCATTCATGCACCAATTCATTATCATGAAATCTTGCATCCACCATTTCATTCCATTCAAATGTAGAATTCAATTGTAGGATTCTGTTAAAGTATGTGTAAGAAATCATGCAATAAATTCTATTCTACTACCATTCTAAAACTAATATAATCTGTTGTTCAGATCTAAAAACAGAAATTCTCTGTACCTTCTATTCTACTTATTTCATTACTCTTTATGTGTTATCTTGGAAGATCATATAAAAACTGTTTGCAGATCATAAGAACTTATCTTCTAGATTACATACAGCTCCTCAAGAGTTCCTCTATGGATTATTGATAGAATGTTGGCCTCTGGCACCCAGAGCCTTAGTTTTGAGCCTGACACAGGTGGTAAGACTTCTGAAGGGCTGAAAAATTGTATTTAATACTCCATATTGTATGAAGTCAGCATGTAAAAGATCTATAGTGACACAGTCTTTGTTTAACTGACTTCTTCTAGTTTCATATAGGCCAGCTGAGGACCACGAAATTCAACTATTGCGTTTGGGGTGGGTTTTGATGTTTGTCCAGTAATTGTGCATCTTCTGGCTTTGTTGTTCCTTTGTCCAGAGGGTACCTGTCTTGATTGTTTTCCCTGGAACCTCTTTTATTTAATCATCCTCCGGAGAGATGTCCCATCTTTTAAGTCTCTTTCTGTTCCTTCCAGTTCCTGCAGATTTTTGTTTGCTTCCATCATGGTGACTTGGTCTTCCTCTTTTGCCAGTAAATGAGAAGTTTAACTAACAATATTAACTCAAACTCAGTAATAGGTTGCCCCATAGAATTTTCTTTTCTCTGCCATCCAGTTGTAATCAAAGGCATTTGTGTTATCAGTCAAGCCACAGTGAGAATTGACAATAAGATGAGTTCTTGATTCAGAGTAGTTATAGTGGGTTAGGCAAGGCTGTAATTTTCTTTTATTCTCCATTATTATATTTGGCTCATTAATTGAGAGGTATAAAATGGCAGTTGGGTGAAAATGTAGTTACCAATTTGGTCCATGCAACAATGTAGTCTTAATGGCAGACTGTTCTCAAAGCCTACAATCTAATATCTTGGAGCTTGAAAAGTGGTGTATTATGCGGAAATGGACATTTCCAAGACTAAAGAGATGTCAGTAGTGAAGAAATCTACGAGGAGTGGATGGTCAAGTCAGAATACAAAACTGACATGGGTGGATCATTTCAAGTATTTAGGATGTGTATTCTGTGTATACTAAGTGAAATTGAAACATGATGCAGTAAAGCTAATGCAGTGAGATCGCAGTTGCGATCAGCAGTATTCTGAAAGAAATCAGTTTCCAGATGGAGGATTGCAGACTGAATGCTGAAATGCATAACATTCTTTAATGAAGATGTATGTATGTCATCTGAACAGCACATCAAAATTGACCTGCTAGCAGCCTAGATGTTTAATCAAATATTAGCTCCTCAAAATTTAAACCTAGTTTTTGTTGTTGTTGAGATCTCATTTTTACTCCTAACTTCTCAGAATGTATTTGACTATTTTTTCTTCTTAATTAAGGGACATAATGACTTATTATCCCCTTGTACTGATAAATCAGTACCAGTGTTTGATAACTTTTATATTAAGTTAAAGTACTAATTTAATAAATATAGTCTTTTCAAAAGTGTTTTATTAAAAAATATCAATAAAATTGTCATTAGATGGAATTCCTAATAACTCTTTCATTTCTTAGTCATTTTCTGCAATCAGTATAAGTAAATAATTAATTCATAACTTTTACTGTACCAATTAGGAACATGTGCGTGCTTCCTTGGAGAAGCGTCTGCAACAGACAGTTCAGCAACTCTCAGGTGAGAAAGATAATGAGATTCAGCAGCTTCAGGAAAGAATCGAATCACTACAGCAGCACATTGAAAACATATGCCAACAACATGAAGAAGTGCTTCTTCGGGCAGAAAATGACAAACAGCAGGCTCTCTTGATTGGTGAGGCAATGGTATAGTTTACAGTGATTAATTATTGTAAGTTCATATTATGGAAACCTCATTTTTTAATTAAGACTCTTCAGAAAAGTTGTGGTTATGTAAAACAGATTGTTTCTTTACTTTTGCCATAAACAGTGAATTATCCCCTGTATTTACAGTAACTCAGGCATCATTTATCACTCTTTGTTGTTCTATTAAACTCTTATTTTGTTTTCAGTTTAAATCTTTAGGATACTAGACTTTGTTTATTTATTTGCAAGAATTTCGTGTCATTTCTGAGGTAAGATTTATAAATAATCTCAGTTGAAAGCCTTCAAATTAGTTGGAGCTGTAATAACATAAAATAACCTGCCTTCAGTTGTACTTGTTAATTTATTGTTAATTATTTTGTTAATTACCAGAGAATTGCCTTATTTCAGCACACCATGATCAACAAGCATTACAAGAGAAGCTGGAATGTGCCCGCAGAGAGTTGGATGAGGAGCAGGCAGCTCTTGAGCGCCTACGCCGTGAGGCAGCCACAAGAGCTGAACAAGACCGTGGCAATATCAATCAGCTTCGTGATGAATTAGCTCGTATCAAGACCAAGCTGGAAGAGGCTAGGTATGCTAACAGGATAAATTATGCAGAAACCTTATGAACAATCAATCAGTCAGTCAATCATTTGTTAATGATCTGCATTTAGAGATGTCGCCCAGGTGGCAGATTCCCTACCAGTTGTTTACTAAATAAATAAATAACAACTTAACCTTTTCTTAAATGTTTTCAAAGAATTTGAAAATTTATCTAACATTTCCCTTGATAAATTAGCCGGCCCCGTGGTGTAGGGGTAGCGTGCCTGCCTCTTACCCGGAGACCCCTGGTTTGATTCCTGGCCAGGACAGGGATTTTTATCTGGACCTGAGGGCTGGTTCGAGGTCCACTCAGCCTACGTGATTAGAATTGAGGAGCTATCTTATGGTAAGATAGCGGCCCCGGTCTCGAAAGCAAAGAATAACGGCCGAGAGGAATCGTCGTGCTGACCACATGACACCTCACAATCTGCAGGCCTTCCGGCTGAGCAGCGGTCGCTTGGTAGGCCAAGGCCCTTCAAGGGCTGTAATGTTATGGGGTTTGGTTTGTTTTGTTTCCCTTGATAAATTATATCAATCCCTTACTCCTTGTTCTGAAAAATGAATATTTGCCCCAATTTGTCTTCTTGAATTCCAACTTTATCCACATATTATGATCTTTCCTACTTTTAAAAGCTCTGCTCAAGCTTATTTGTCCATTAATATCATTCCTCACCATCTCTCCACTAGCAGCTATGAGCATACCACTTAGTCGAGCATCTCGTCTCCTTTCTCCCAAGTCTTCCTAGCTCAAAGTTTGCAACATATTTGTAACATTACTCTTTTGTCAGAAATCAGCAAGAACAAATCGTACTGCTGGGTAAGCCTGGTATGGGTCGCATACACTGGAATCATACTCTAATTGGGGTCTTAAGGAGAGACATATATGCTCTCTACCTTACATCCTTACTACAACCCCTAAATACCCTCATAACCATGTGAGGATATCTCTAACCTTTATTTACAATGTCATTAATAGAGCCCGGATATCCATGCAAATGCATGTTTTTAATTAAGCCAGTTACACTTCTCAAACTTAGCAGATTTTCGTTTCATGACTAAACAATTCTAAATAACCGTTCTTTTTCCGCGCATGTTTGCATGTTTTGGCCTTTATAGAAGAAAATTCATGCATAATGCATACAGTAGAGTCTCGCTCATCCGACCTTCGTTTATCCGACATTCCGTGTTATCCAACACTGGTAAACTTAATTTGAAGTTTTGGTGGAGACTAAATTCAGGGCACCCAGTGTGGAAGGTTCAACCATGGGACAAGCACTGGCCTGACCGCTGTTGGTAGGACATTTTTTTTCTCAAGGACAAGTGCAGTGAGTCTTCAGTCATTGTTCATTGTAGTATTGGTTGGATGCGGATGTTATAGTTTTCATATCCTCTGTGAGTATGGCGAGTAAATGGAAGAAAGTGATTGTTTCTATGGAAGACAATTTTAGTGCTTTAAAGTGACTGGACAAAGGGGAAACTCTTCAAAAAGTGGCTTCAGGTTATGGTGCTGAACATGTTACAGTGGGAGACTGGAAAAAAAGAGGGAAGAAATTGAGAAGTGGTGCTCTACCAGAGCAGAGAAAAACAATGAAAAAATGTGAGTATGAAAAGTAAGTGAAGCACTATTTCTTTGGTTCACTGAACACCGGGGAAAGGGCCTGCCAATATCTAGCCCCATTCTGCAAGAAAAGGCTGTGTATTTCCAGAAGGAGTTTAATGAAGGGGGCCCTAATTTTACTGCCAGTGCTGGGTGGCATGATCAGTGGAAAAAACGGTACGGCATTAGGCAGCTTAATATCTGTGGTGAAAAACTGTCAGCTAAGTCCGATGAGGTTGTGAAATTTAAAAAGGAATTTCAGGAAATAATTCTTGCTGAAGGATTAACCAGTGATCAGATTGTTAATAGTCATGAGACTGGGCTAAATTTCAAGATGCTGCCATCAAAAACTCTCGCAGGCGAAGCCGAGATGTCTGCACCTGGCTACAAGCGTAGTAAGGAAAGAGTTACTGTTCTTGCCTGTAGTAATGTTACTGAGAACTTAAAAGCAAAATTGCTTATGATCGGTAAAGCAAAGAAGCCTAGGGCATTTAAAAACATTTCTGTTAATGCTCTTCCAGTCCATTTCACGGATCAGAAGGCTGCCTGGATGTCTGCTGATATCTTTAAAGGCTGGGTTTTTACACAGTTTTTTCCAGATGTAGAAAAATATCTAGCTTCGAACAATCTCCCTAGAAAAGCTCTTCTTCTACTAGACAACACTCCATCACACCCAAATGAAGAGCAACTTAGAAGTGGTGACATCAAAGTCATGTTCCTCCCTCCTAACGTGACGTCTTTATGCCAGCCAATGGACCAAGGTGTGCTGGAAACATTGAAGAGGAAATATCGGCGGAAACCTCCTTTCATTCCTGATAGAGGAAATGAAAATGGCAACGACATGATAGAAAAGTTAAAACGAATCAACATGAAAGACGTGGCATACTGGATAGCGCAGTATTGGGAAGAAGATGAAACAACGCCATTAGCAAACTCTTGGAACAAATTGTTGAGCGATGTTGAACATCGAGAGGAGATGGTACAAGAAGACATGGAAAATATTGTGCCCTTACTGCATTGCATTCCTGGCTGTGAGGATGTTACGACTGAAGATGTGAGTAAGTGGTGTGCACAAGATCAGCTGTTTGAACTAACTGACTCTGATATTATTGATTTTGTGAAAGCTAATGAAAATGAGGATGATGAAGAAGAATGAGGCATTGCAGAGCAAAAGGAGAAAACGATGATTCAGAGTGAAGGATTAAGTGCATTGGAAATGGCCTTAACCTACGCTGAGCACCAGACGGAAGCAAGTGCAACGGAGGTGTAGATTTTTCGTCGATGGTGGGATCTCGCAGCAAGAAAACGTGGATCAGCAGGCAAGCAGACACTGTTGACAAGTTTCTTTTCGTAAGACATTTGGAATGTTTTCGTTCAATACTGCGTGTACTGTACAATTGAATTGATAATTCAATAGAGTACCGTAAAACACGTCATTGTTTTAGTACTAGAGTATAGCCTTCCTGTTTGTTTCAGTTCATTTTCAAAGTTATTCTGTATTATCCGACATTTTCGGTGATCCGATGTACTCCAGGTCCCGTTTAGGTCGGATAATCGAGACTCTACTGTATTTTGAAGATTTTGGATTTAATAGCAAATATTTGGACGTTGGTATTGCATAATATGACATTTCTTCTGACTTTGGCACATATACAATGTTCACTTACATGATAGTGCGTTTTATGAATGTTGTTTGCAGAATTTGGGACTGCTTTTTTACAATATACAGTGTGTCTATTATTGAGAGCCGGAGAGAATGTATTCCTGGCATCCTATCTGACACAGCCAAAGTTAGTACATACGATAGAGGTCCTATAATCCACTTAACCAAGCACTTTCTTATCTATTGCTTGAGTAAACATTGGCGTAAGACGGAAGGCCGCACGTTGTTCTGTAATTCTTAGGAATAAGGTGTCCCAGTTTTACAGTTGTACATTGCTATAAATTGTGCATTACTCAATGACAGCTCATTTCATTGTCTATGTTAGACAAACAAACAAAACTTCTGTCACACTTCTGTGGCTCCACGGTAATGAGATAGCAGCTTACAAACCTTGGTTTTGCATTGAACCATCTTCTTTGTTATCGTGGAATTTCCTACCCGCGGAACTCTCACTCGTCACCCGTGTTTGTTATCACAACAGGCAATCATTACTAGTTAATGTGGACATTCAAATGTGTCTGCAATCATCGTACGGAGAAGTCGCTGTGGCAGCTGTTCATGGAGTTAAGTTGAATGAAGTGATCCATTCAAATCCTTATTTCGAATTCATCAATCTTATAAAAGACGTATTGTGGTAAAAATGCCAAAGACGTACAATTTGACCTCACTTGTTCCCATATGTCCTCAATTAAGTATGCACCTGTCATTTCTTGTGACTAGAGGGGTCATTTTCTGTGCTTAAGAATGTGGTGACAGATAAACTGATGAACTTAAAACAAAACAATTTGGAGAAATTAGTTGTTGTACGTAGGTGGTTTGAAAAGTTCTCGGAATGTACTAGAATTAAGTATCTTACCTCGGTGGAACTGCTTTTATTTTTCAACATAGTCTCCCTGTAGACTAATGCATTTGGTCCAGCGATGTTCCAATGCCTTGATCCCGTCTCGAAAATGAGATTCCTCCAGGCCTGCAAAATACCTCTCCAATTTGGCTGTTGGTTCTTCCCTTGTAGAAAATCTCCGTCCACCGAGGAAAATTTTCAGCTTGGGGAATAGATGAAAGTCTGATGGTGCCAAATCAGGTGAATAAGGTGGATGTGGCAACAATTCGAACCCCAGTTCATGAAGGTTTGCCATGACAATAACACTTGTATGCAGCGGAGCGTTGTCCTGATGAAAGATGACTTTTTTCCTTGCCAAACCAGGCCTTGTTTCGCATATCTTTTCCTGTAGTTGGTCTAGGAGGTTTACATAGTATTGTCCCATAATTGTTTGGCCAGTAGGAAGATAATCTATCAGGAGAATGCCTTTTGCATCCCAGAAAACTTAGGCCATGACCTTTCCGGCCGAACGCACTGCCTTTGCTTTCTTTGGTGGTGGTGAATCAGCATGTATCCACTGCTTTGACTGCTGTTTTGTCTCTGGGGTATAGTAGTGGACCCAAGTTTCATCTGTAGTCACAAAAAATCTTGTTGGTTGCACTGAAAACGGGCCAGACTTTGTTCGGACATTTCCAATCTGGTGCATTTATTGTCCCATCTTGCGGATAATTTTTTCATGCCCAGTTCTTCGGTTAAAATATAATATACCCATTCGGAAGGCATCCCTACAGCTTCAGCAATCTCCCGCACTTTCAGTCGATGATTCTCCATGACCATTTTATGCACTTTTACGATAAATTCTGGGGTTGTAACACTTTTTGGCCGTCCACTTTGCGGATCATCATCCAAGCTCTCCCGACCAAATTTAAACTCACTGGTCCGCTTGGCAACAGTTGAAAATGAAGGTGCAGAGTCCCCCAGTGTGTTCTGAAAGTCGGCATGAATTTCCTTTGCTTTCATACCTTTCTTTACAAAGTATTTAATCACTGCTCGAATCTCAGTTTTTTCCATTGTCACAAATCACTACGCGGGAACAACAACAAAGAGTCGTCACTACCATACTCCTGCAGCTAGAGCACTGACACGCCACGTGTTCACTCACAAAGGATGTGTGATTATTGCACGGGAACCTCGTTGCTCTAGCACTGACATCTAGTGGTGACTCCAAGAACTTTTCAAACCGTCCTAGTACAATGTTTCAAAAGGAGCTGAATTTTGATAGTGCATGTTTTCCAGTTTATTGGGCATGTTTTCCCATATGATAGTGCATGCATATTTTGAGATGTGAATAGTGCGTGGAAATCCAGGCTCTACTCATTAATATAATTATCCCAATGAATATGGTGTTCTCCTTAATAAGTGACCAGGTTTGAAGGAACCAGTGTTGTAACCCAAAGAGAAATGAATGGCAATCCTATGTAATCTTCTTTACTCATTCTTGGCTTAACACTATTTGCAAATCCACCAACATGCAAAGGGAATAGAGCACTACCGTATATGGATATGATTGACTTTTATTTCATTCTTATATTATACCCATGCACACAATTGTTCATTTGTTTGTAAAAGTAACTTGTAGAAAGTGTGGTTCTATATCTGTAAATGTATTATTGATGAATGGTCTATGGAATGAAAACCAGTATCATTAAAACAAAAATATTGATGTTCACTAAGAATACATATGGTACCCATTACAAGTTCAAGTAAATGGTGAGCCAGTACAGCTGTTTCATCATTCAAGATTCTTTATTAGTCATTAAGTAACGTAGTTACAGTAGGCTTCGTCATTAAGTTCACATGTACAAAATAATAATTTCACATAATCACTTCATTTTAAGATCACCAAAATCTATCATTTATATCATAAAAAAACCTTTGAAGTTATCCATGTTGTAATGGCAATTTTAAATTTACTTATTGAAGCTTCCGCAAGAATACTTGGATGATTATTAAAAAACTTATGTTGCAATTATAAATGGCTATTTATACATATGCTTAATCTAAATTAAGGTAAATCTAACCTAGAGTGACTTCTGGCATTACATTCATGTAATTCCAAATGTTGTTTATAATATTGCAAATTTTTTTTGACATATAACAGATTACTATATTTATATATACAGGTTGTTATGGGTATACATGCAGATATTTTGCTAGGCTGTAAAGAAAAATACATCTCAGAATATATGCTATGTACTTTTTACCTTGTCCTTTTAGTTTTCCCATAACTGAGCCAGATATTTCAGGACCTAATGTGTTTTGAATGGCCGTAGTAGGATACGCCGGTTATGTCATTCTGTCCTCGTGTAGTGGAGGTACAGTAGCAGAGTATAGGGGTCATTGAACCTGTTTCTTATTGTAGGCCAACTCATGTTGTTGTGGTCTTCCCCTAACCGCTTTGTGAGTAGGGGAGGCTGACTCACGTGCCAGGCCACTTGCTTTACTTGAAAACCGGTCTAGGGTACTTTGTGGGAAAAGTACGCATAATCCTTACCGAAGTATCCACACTTGTACCTTCTCTGTTCCCACCGAGTGGTATTTTGTACTCATTATGTACAGTATGTAACGTTGAATATTCATACCAGCATATACATGCGAATCAAGTGTTGTGCAGTTGTGTGTGATTTATAAGATGTCAATGGCATTACTCAGCGATCCAAGCTGACAAAAATGAAGGGAAATAGTTAATGAGTTAATAGAAAGTGGATCGGGCGAGTTGGCCGTGCGGTTAGGGCGTGCAGCTTTGAGCTTGCGTCCGGGAGGTAGTAGGTTCAAACCCCACTGTCGGACGCCCTGAAGACAGTTTTCCATGGTTTCCCATATTCACACCAGGCAAATGCTGGGGTTGTACCGTAATTAAGGCTTCGGCTGCTTCCTTCCCATTCCTAGGCCTTTCCTATCCCATCGTCGCCGTAAGACCTATCTCTGTCGGTGCGACGTTAAGCAAATAGTTTTTTCTTTTTTAATGAAAAGTGGGTGCAACATTTCTGTGCTGTTATTGTGACAGTCTACGTTGAATTTCTGACAATAGACATTGCGAGTTGCCTATGCTATGTTCATAATATTTTCAGGTCATTAAAAATATGGTGGACACTGAAAAGAAAGGCTATAAGTATTCAGTGAAATTGTTATTAATGAGACAAATTTCAAAAACCGTAGTTGCATCCATGCATGAACATTGCTCGAAGGATGAAGAGTTACTATGGAAGTGCTGACGGTTATTTGTAATAGAAAGCTTATTATTGGACAGTAGGTGCCAATATGTAGGTAAAATGATTACTGTAATTGACCTGTTTAATTAGCGCTCCTTTATAATAATGTTACTACTACTACTACTGTTTCTCTTTCTTTGTCGTTTAGGCCTACTGAGGACCACGGGGCTCGTATCTACTCTTGGGTAAAGTTGTTGCTTTCTTCTTCTTCCAATACTCCTTCATTTGCTGACTATGAGCCAGCTTTCTCTCCTCGGTCCACTTAGTTCCTGTAGTCTTCTTACTTGTAAGGGACGTTGGGAAAACTCCGTGTCGGATGGCTTGACGGAACAGTAGTCGGTCATGAGTTTGTCCCGGTGGGATATCTAGTTGTTCCATATCTGACTTAACTGACGTGATCCATTTGTTCTTAGAAGCCTTGCCTCTTCCTGTTACTGTGAATATCCTTTTGGTGAGTCTTTCGGAATCCAGACGGGCCAAGTGTCCATAAAAGGTCAGGCGCCTTTTCCTTATAGACGTGACGATGTCCTCCTGGTGTTCATACAGTTCATTATTATGACGGATTATGTAAGTGCCTCCTTCCTCTCTGATTGGTCCTAATATCCTCCTCAGGATCTTCCTCTCTTTTAACTCCAGCTTTCTGAGTGGGCCCTTCCTAGCCATTACAAGGCACTCAGAAGCATACAGAACAGATGGTTTGACTACCGAGTTGTAGTGTCTGAGCTTGAGGTTCTTGGAGAGGCACTTAGATGAATAGATACTACGACACGAGTGATAAGCCCTTTCAAACTTGGTACATCTGGCATCTATGGCTGGGTTCTCGCTCTGATTCGCAGAGATCCATTCTCCCAAGTACTTAACCGCAGGTACTTTTCGTATGGTAGCATCTGTGAGAGGAATTGTAGAAGGGGCCTCCTTGATATTGGTCATAAATTCAGTCTTCTGGATGCTGATTTTCAGACCAGTCTTCACTGCTACACAATACAGACTCTGTAAGTTGTAGGTAGCCTCCTCTATATTGTTTGCCAGTAGAATGAGGTCATCGGCAAAGGCTAGGCACGGGACAGTGAGGTTGTCTCTCTTGTACCCAAGCTTCAGTCCAGCTCCCGGTGGTAGCATAGTTCTCCATTCTCTAATGATCTTTTCCAGGACACAGTTGAAGAGAATGCAGGAGAGACCATCACCCTGTCTAACTCCTGTTCTGATTGGAAAGCTTTCAGATAGTTCACCTCTGAACCTGACCTTGGATGTCGTGTTCCTCAGAGTGGCTTGAATCAATCGTAGGGTCTTCCCATCCAGACCAAGTTCCCATAGTATGGAGAAAAGGGTGTCTCTGTCCACAGAGTCATAAGCTTTCTGAAAATCTACTAGGACCACCACTCAGGGATGTCCACCTCGGCTTTTGTAATTGAGAACTGTCTTAAGATTGTGTATCTGTTCTGGACAAGATCTAGTCTTACGGAAACCAGCTTGGTATTCACCTAACTGTGAGTCTAGCTGTGTGGTGACTCTATTAAGCAGGGCTACAGAGAGGATCTTGTAGGTAATTTGTAACAAGGAAATACCTCTATAATTGTTGAGATCTGTCTTACTTCCCTTCTTGTGGAGGGGGTGAATCACGGCAGACGTCCATCCTTCGGGTAGGGACTCTGTTGTTCATATGTCCTTTATGATTTGATGGATGCTCTCCAAAGACTGGTCATCTGCATGTTTCCACATCTTGGCAACTATACCGTCTTCACCTGAAGCCTTGTTGTTCTTGAGACCAGCGATGATTTCCTTTATTTCTTCTCTCGTAGGTGGTTGAGAATCAGGGTTCCTGTGTGAAGGCTCATGGAAAATAAGCTTTTCTTTAGGTTCCTCTGCGTTTAGTAGCTTCTGGAAATAATCTGCAAGAGTTTTGATGCAGTCTTTATTGTTCAGTTGAAGTTTTCCATCTGGCCCGTGGAGGATGAGGGTAGGAGCTGTGTACTGGGTCGTTTGCTTCTTAAGTCCTTTGTACAGGTCTCTTGAGTTGTTTCTCTGAAAATTATGCCTCTTGCATTAGGCTCCTGAGGTAATTTCTCTTGGCACTGCGGATGGTGTTAGCTGTAGCTTTTCTTTGCATGAGGAGGGCTTCATAATTGGCTTCAGTTTTATGTTGGTTCCACCTAGTCCAGGCTTTACGCCTTTCTTCTATAGCCTCATCACACTTTGAACTCCACCATGGGTGTTTGCCTTTGGTTGATGAGGCAGGGATAGTTTCTTGAGCGGCATCCAGCAACGCCTTTTGTAAGGCAGGCCATCCTTCTTTCTCTGTATTCTTCCTGAGGGTATCCTGAAAATCACAATCCTCATCGTGCAGTCGCAGAGTGTTGAACCTGGGTATCTTACGACTACTTTGGAGAGTTGGTGTTTTTCTAAAGGGTTGCATATTAATCTTAACAAGTGAAAGGTAGTGATCAGAATCTATGTTGGCTCCTCGTAATACCTTGACATTCTGTATGTCTGTATGACGTTGCCGTGCTATAGCAACATGGTCTAACTGGAATTCACCAAGCATAGGATTTGGACTCCTCCATGTTTTGGCCTTTCTAGGTAGATGTTTGAAGGCTGTTGATTTCAGGACTAAGTTGTACTTGTCACAGAGTTCAATGAGACGTTCTCCATTTCTGTTTGTTCTCTTATGGGCTGGATAATGGCCTACTATCTTCCGGTACTTCCACTCCTTACCGACTTGTGCATTGAAGTCTCCCATGAGTATGATGGAATGGTGGGAAGGGATCATATCTAGAGTTTCTTCTAAGGTGGCCCAGCATTGTTCTACATTTTCCAGGTTTGAACTGTTTGTGTCATTCGTGGGTGAGTGGAAATTTACGATTGTGTATGCTCTATTACGAGACCTGAAGGATAACGCGGAGGTCCTTCCGTTAGGTGAAGTGAAATCTAAAATATGGTCAACCATCTTGTGGTGTACCGCGAACCCAGTACCAAATTGTGGAAGTGTCTTGATAACTCTTTCACCAGGTTTCCCCTTGTAGATTCTGTACACTCCGGACTCTATTGTATCCTCGTCGGTAAACCGAGTCTCTTGTAGCGCTGCTATCATAACCTTGTACTTTTCCAGCACGTCAAGCGTTTGTTTGAGCTTACCTACCTTCAGTAGGGAATTAATATTTATTGTAGCAAAGTACTCGATGTTTCTCTTTGGTTGTCGTTTAGCAGAATTAGATAGAAGTGGGAAGCATGAAGGTGCAGGTTCCCCAGAATCCGATGACCTGCTTGCCCCAGACTGTGTGGGGGTGGATTGTTTACCACCTGGGGTACATTTCTGAATATTCTTCGTCTCCATGTTTCGAGTATTACGAGAGTCGTAATGGTGGTTACCTAAAAGGTAACGGGTTTTTAACTATCAAGGTTGTAAGCCTTGAAGCCACCAGCACTGATCGGCTCACCGACCCAGTTTCCCGCTGGGATTGGTTACCCAACCTTCCACTGGGTTGCTCGGTTTAACAGGGACACCTCTTGTAGGTTACATGCTGGAGTTGGAGTGAAAGAGGCTAAGTTGGGTTCTCTTGCTGAACCCAATATGTTATAGTTGCAGATGACAAGCAACGACGCGTTTCACTCCCATTTGCCCAGAGCCATGTGATGACAAAAGCCACATGGACTCCTCCCAGGTTAATTCCTGGGACCTACTACTACTATTAATAATAATAATAATAATAATAATAATGTTTTTATGTTCCTCTATTTTTTATGGTTTTTGGAGACGTCGAGGTGCCAGAATATTTTAGCACAGGAGGGTTTTTACATGCAAGTAAATCTGCAGGCATGAGATTGACGTATTTGAGCACCCTCAAATACCACCAAACTGAATCGCCATCAAACCTGCCAAGTTGGGATCAGAAGGCCAGTGCTCTATCATCTGAGCTATTCAGCCCGATATTAGAGCTTAGAGTAAGTTGGTTGTGCGATTAGGGGCGCGCAGCTGTGGGCTTGCATTCGGGAGATAGTAGATTCGAACTCTATTGTCGCCAGCCCTGAAGATGATTTTCCGTGGTTTCCGATTTTCACACCGGGAAAATGCTGGGGTTGTACCTTTAGACACCTCTTTTCCCACTCCTATCCCTTTTCTGTTGCCACCATAAACCTCTCAGTATTGGTGCGACGTAAAGCCAATTTTAAAATGTCATATTTAGGACGTTATACAACTGTTGAGATCCATAGTTACTTGTATAAACGATGAGAAGTGTTTTCTGGGCAGACATTATTGGCGAGTAGTGAATAATAATAATAATAATAATAATAATAATAATAAGCAAAGTCATCTCCGTACAGGCCATGAAGGCCCTTGGAAGGGTGGAAGGTAAAGGCTACCACTATCTGTAACCTCAGCATTTGGTGTGGTAGAGTGGTTAGCTCTATGCCCGGCCGCCTTTGCCCCCAGGAATTAACCTGGTACTCATTTTTAACTCTTTGCGGGCGGCGGTCATTTATGGCCGTAGGCGGCAAAGAAAATAAAAAAATTAAAATGCATGCAAAATTATGGGAAGTTTACTAAAACAATGAAAATATGTCTAAATATACCACATACCTTGTTTAGGAGTGGAAATCCAAATTTGAAGTGGGTTGAAGGCGAAATAAAAATCGTAAAATCAACTTTTCATTGGAAAAACGGCACAAGGCACACTCCACTTTATGATGTGACAGTGGTTAACTTGAAGTACACTGTAGCCCACTATTATGAAATATATGTACAAAAAACTACTTTCAATTATATTTTGGTTTAATTTTTAGTCTTTGTCCATCAAAAAGTGAAAAAATCTGTCAGAAAGTAGCCATACCAGTTGAACTTATGCTGTACACAAATAATACCCTGAATTTGTAAGTGTCAATGTGATGGATCGTCCAGACTCCAATAAATGCCTTTATGTCACGCAATGTTGGGTGATGCCAATCTCTCATTCTGCTTTCTTTTTGTGGTCGGTGGTGCCTGTATTTTCCTTTTGTCCCCATGTAATTTACTTTCACTGAGAATATCACCAAATATTTCATCATCAAAAAATAGATGAAAATATTCTACAGGGGACTTATCAATATCAAAGTGTGATGATAATATTGGCCCTTGATCAATATTACGAACGGGAATAATATTTGTTGGCCCAGGGTCGCTACTACTCACGTCCGTCCAGTCGTCCGCTCTGTCGCTATCTGTGTCAGCGTCACTTGTGTCGTTGTTGGACTCAAATGAGCTGGAGAAAGAATTTTCGTCCTCAGACTCACATTCACTAAAATCAGACACTTCTTTGACCGAATCATCCAATATTGACACTATGTCTGTGTCACTGATCCATTTTTGTAATGCCATTTTACTGGAAAACCGCGAAAATATGTAAGAAGTACACACAAAACTGTGTCACGCAACGTATGTATTCCGTAACTCCCACAAACAGGAGAACAAACTCAGCAAGATACTGCAGGGATTTCCCTCACCGGAAGAGTTGAGAGAACAGTTCCTGCCATCTCTGAGCATATTTGGGTACCTCCTCAGCTAATAAACCCGCGATTTTCAAATGGAACATATATATACATGTGTGTTTCCACCCAGAGCGGGCGAAGAGTTAATGTGCATCTCCAGAAGTGGAAATCTCGTTTCTTACATTTTACGACTTTCTGGCGGCAATTCAAACCCTTGTCCTTCCGGGCGAACCGAGCACGCCTTTACCACCTCGGTCAGGCAGCCCCTAATAATAATACTAATAATAATAATATTAATAATAATTTACATACTACAGAAATGATAAATACAAATTATCCTGTTGCGATCAATGAATAAATATTTATTGTTTGATCCATTTACTACCACACAGTTCTTTTCTTCTTTGTTCAATGTATTCTTCCACGACAAACGATTGGTAATTGCCATGACACAGAGCTTTCAGGCGAGTTGAATGATTTTTGAAATTTTCTTGTATCTGAAAAGCCTCCTATCTAGGATTCCTCCAAATCATTTGCAAATGGAGAGCGTACTTCGGCCAAAAATTTCATCGTTGTTGAGATTATGTAAGTAGTTGAATTCATCTTTGTTCAGCCTGAAGTAAATCTGAAATCTTTCTGGATGCCCATTTAGCCCCCTTACTAAATTATGGTATTCACCCTTTTCTTCCCTCCACAAATTAGTTTCATGTACCCACTGTCATTTGCGACAGACAATACTCATGGCAACAGAAAGAGCACAGGTAATTAAAAGATCATCAGAATCTGATGAACTGGATGTACTATCGTAGCATGCCATCGGACAAAGTATACTGTGATCTGCGAACGTGTGGACAGTGTGTTTCCTGTCTTCACGCCACATGCAGTGACATCATCATCCTCCCCTCCACGCTGTCTCAGCTCAGCGAGAGTTCACGTGAAGTGACAGTAGTGTGTTTCCGCCTTAATAAGCTGGTTGTGGTGGAGAAGGAGAAGGAGAACCGAGACGGGAATGGGGAACAGGGGACGTGCTCACGTGAGGAAGAATACTTTTCCTCGGCTCCTGAGTTGACTTTCAGTATAGTCGTATGCAAGTTACGTAGTAGTAGTAGTAGTAGTAGTAGTAGTAGTAGTAGTAGTAGTAGTAGTAGTAGTGTTTGAATAATGCCAATGTATGAAAACCACCAATACCTTGATATGCCACTAGCGTATGGTGAGGCACAACTGAATATGGAACACGCTCCGCGAATCTATCAGGAAAAGTTTCGCAACAGACGGGTGCCGAATCCAGCAACGATACTTGTTGTAAGACAGTGTGTTCGCGGTACTGGTTGTGTTACATCACACTGTGAAAAGCGAGGGCCTGAATGGCCACGTGCAATCCTAGGCCCGGAAGAAGACATCCAGACAATCGTAGATGATGATCCCGGGTGCAGTACGCATAGTATCACACATGCCGTTGGTGTTCCAACTTGGACCTTGCGTAGGACACTGCATGAAGAGCGAATGCATCATTACCATATTCAATGGACGCAGTGTCTCTCACTGGCTGATTACCCTCTTTTTACGTTGCACCGACAGAGATAGGTCTTATGGCGATGATGGGAAAGAAAGGGCTAGGATCGGAAAGGAAGCGGCTGTGGCCTTAATTAAGGTACAGCCCCAGCATTTGCCTGCTGTGAAAATGGGAAACCACGGAAATCTATCTTCAGGGCTGCCAACAGTGGGGGTTCGAACCGACTATCTCCCAAATACTGGATACTGGCCTGTAGCTATCGAGCTCGATGATGATTACGAATCAATAGTGGATTTCTGCCGCTGGTTGAATTATCTAGCATGCAATCCAGACTTTCTGTCGGGTGTATTTGTGATAGATGAGGCAGTTTTCACACGACAAAAAATGTTTAATATGCACAACACTCACTCATGAGCTGTGAAACATCCCTGCGTAGTACATCAAGGTAACTTCGAGCACCGGTTCTCAATTAATACCTGGATGGGTGTAGTAAGAGGTCGGTTACTTGGACCAATCATCTTTATTAATGTTATTTTGCTATACGTCCCACTAACTATTTTACGGTTTACGGAGACCCCGAGATTCCGGAATTTAGTCCCGCAGGAGTTCTTTTACGTGCCAGTAAATCTACTGACACAAGGCTGACGTATCTGAGCACCTTCACATACCCCTGAACTGAGCCAGGATTGAACCTGCAAAGCTGGGGTCAGAAAGCACCTCAAGCGTCTGAGCCACTCTGCCTGGCAGGAAGCACAAAATATAGATACATTTAATGTATTTAGTTTTATAACATGCCCATTATTCGTTTGAAACAAAACGTTTGATGTGCTTCGATAGTTCAGTTCCAACACTACTCATTTGGACATCCTATCCCATGCATTCTTTCGTTGATATAAAGAACATTGTTTACGTACACACCAAAACGATTGTGCCATCTTCCTCCTACCTTTACGCTATGCACAACGGGGATCATACTGTATTTCACGTCTGGGAGCGCCTATCCCAACCTTACACTCGAATAATCATATCACACATTCTTAGAGCTTCCGCACTGTCACAGGTTTTCAGGTCATTTCCGTACTCACCAGAACATGGGGCAGATGACCACAGATATCCCAATCCCCCAAAAGGACCTAACAGCAACAGAACATACATTAACACTGCCTATACGATACATCTCCATTAATACCAATATAAATGGTCCATTAGTGGACATTATAAAGTTTCCAGCTAACTCATTCCTGGTTGCCAACGTTTCGCCCCAGTGTGCTAAGTTGGGCTCATCATTTGGTAAATAGCACACCAACCAAGACGCATGGCTAGTGCATACCGTGGAGGCCACTGCGTAAGCTACTTGGAGCCACCGGCAGTACAAAAATACCAGTACAAAAATGCAACATATGACCTTAGTAGATTTACAAATTTATGGACTAGTAGGTATGTCTTTCTTAATGTAGATGTTAAAGTCTCCTAGGTTAAAAAATTTGACTTTACTGTTTACAAATGACTCTAAGAAGGATTCTGAATTATGTAAAAAAATTATATTGTTCACTTCCAGCAGTATATACTGATATTATAACCACATCATATTTTAGAAGTTTAATTGCACATACCTCAAAATCTGTTTGTTAAGAATGAAGCCATGCTTCTCAGTGTCGACTTACATTTGTTACATTATACATACCTCAAAATTAGTGTCAATCCTAACATTTTTAACCTAATTTTCTGAAAAGGGATGTTTTCCTTTACAAAGATCAAGCCACCATAACCTTAACTGTGATCTTCTACAGTGTGCTGAGCCTAATTTATAACCACAGGTAGTATAAAAATTTAGCTCAGCAAAAGTAAGCCAGTGTTTCATTAATTGATATAATATGTAGAGCAGATTCAGCACAAACTATATCTAATTCATTGAAAGAGGTCCTTATAGATTGTATATAATGTGAGCCATATACAGCTTACCGTGTTTGGTTTTTGGAACTTTGTTGTCATAACAAATTCCTTTAAGTTTGGAGCGAGCTATAGTTGAATGAACACTTGTGTTTGAATGGTGGTCAAGATAATGATTTTTGACTGTAACTGTTTTTGCTTTTGGCCAAGTTTTCCTCACAAACTTGGCCTTACAACAAAGTTCCCCGGTCTACACACAAAATCATATTCTAACTGATATTTACCTACGTGTATACTATTTAAAATATCATTACTAATATCTATAGCCAATTTTTCTTTATCTGTACTGTTTAAGTGCATACCATGGTTAGTGAATAAGTTTCTATCATAATTACCTGGGTCTACTACCTTGACATTATGAAATTTATTACAAAAGTATTTTATATGATCATTTGTTTTCTTAAGTTCTGTATTCACACATGACCAACTTGGAAGGTCATACCTGAGAGGACAGATGGTCACAATAAGATTTGCAGTAATTTGCAGTATATTGATTAAATTTGTTATGAACAACTTTGCACATTATTTGCTCCTGCCATCAACACCATGAAATTAGGCCTATTTTTTGTTTCAGTGGGCATATTTGCATCACTCATTTTCAGTGGGTTCACAACTTGATTAAATTTTGCACCTGGTTTTACATTACCATGAGCATGGAAAATTTTATTTAAGTTATTAATTTTCATAGCTACGCCCCGACCGTGACTATCTGAGAAAACACTTACCGTATTTACTCATGTATTAGACCCCCTGGCATATTCGACTCCCCTCCTCCCCCCCCCCCCCCCCTCCCCTGGCTTTTTGAGACGAAGAAAATTTAAAAAATTAAATCTTGCATACAAGACCCCCCCAACGTAATTCATCAGAGAAAAACAACAATTTCGCTTCGAAGCAGTTAAGAGCAGCTCTGATGACATCGCACAAATAGGTGAATAGTTTCGTGTCCGACCTGCGCATTGCAGACATGCATCAGTCATGCTATATGTCTGTGTTTTGTAGTTAAGAATGTCCGCCAGCGTAATGGTTAACACAATTAGCTGCTGTTTTCGGAAGTCTGAGTTAGATTACCGATACTGTACTACCAGAAATTTATGAATGGCTGGGAGTTTGATATGTGGTAAAAATGGAACATGTTACTCCCCTCCACTGGGGGCATGTCAAAAAGAGCTGCACCACGTCGGGATGAGGAAACAAGTTTACTTTAGTTGAGAAATATTCACGGTTGTTGCTATTAATATAGCAGGCGAGATCATTAACATAGTGATCGTTTAATATCTCGTAACTCGGGCCAGTATAGGTATTTTTTGGAGAGAAGTAGGTTTAAAACATGATGAAAACTACCCAATCATAATGATTGTTTTACTAGCTAATGTACCTAACAAATAATAATAATAATAATAATAATAATAATAATAATAATAATAATAATAATACGCACAAACAAGACTTCTTCAGAAAGAGCATTGTGACTTTTGGGACTTTCCGGGATGTGAAGTGGACAACTGGTGCAAAGTGGTTGGATGAACGCCATGCTCAATACAGCGAACTAATGAAAACCTATTGGATCTATCGAAAACTGAGTCAATGCCAGAATGTATAGCGAAACTTATCATTGTCCCCAGTTGGCCGATTAGCGAATAATAAATAAATAATACTAATTTTATGTTTCCGCTTACTTTTAACGATTTTCGGAGATGCCAAACAAAACATACTAGGGTATGAGTTAATAAAAAATGGAGACAACAAACGTACAAAAGTAAACATCATGATGATAAAATGCTCTGCCACACCTGTAGATATCCATAAATTCGGCAAACTTTCCTGTTATTTATTTTTATTCTTTCCGTCATGGAACTTTTGGCACTATCCGGGAGATAGCATACCTAACATAAACAATGCGGTCTCTCTTATTTCATTTACAGCTCTTCAGGTAAATCCTGATGTGATAAAAGTAAAGAACAAGCATGAAATATACTTAAAAGTAAGGGTCTGGCTTTCAACAGCCGCAGTTATCAAAAGAATGCTTCGAGTCACTATGTATTGCATTCAGAGGTACAACTCATAACATGTGCTAGTTATCAGCTGGTGGTTTGGCACGTTTTCTACACGGCTTTATTCGAAAGGAGTGGCATCTGCTACACATACACCAACTGGGAGTATAAGAGACCATCTCCAGAAACCATTTGGGAATATATTCACACTGTTTGGACTCTATAGTCAGGAATGAAACTATTTTTAAAAGGTTCAAAAAGACAGGACCTTGACTGCTTTCGATTGCAGTGATGCTGCTGCTGCTGTTATGGCTGACGAGATGGCAGTGAAGATGACATCATGTGGAATGGCGACATGCTGGTAGCGGGGCTTGGCGGCGCAAGACGATAATTCATATGAAAGCAGTGATCAGGTTTACTCAGGTTTACTGTGTGGTAGGCCTACCGCTCAACTGACAGAGACAAATGACTGGCTATTAAGTTATTTTGTATCAATATTGCATAATATGATAATCCCTTTTCTCTACGGGATTGAGTATGAAGCAAGATGAATCTTCTTAGTGAGTTTTTATGACCTTATGCCCTTCTTGACATCAACTTCATCTGGGGAATTAATGAGATGTAGCGAATGACGTGATATAAGAGTAATTAAAACTGACTATATTTACTTTATAATAGGCCTAGGCCTAAAAGTCATGTTTACCAAGCTCGATAGCTGCAGTCGCTTAAGTGCGGCCAGTATCCAGTAATCGGGAGATTGTGGGTTCGAGCCCCACTGTCGCCAGCCCAGAAGATGGTTTTCCGTGGTTTCCCATTTTCACACCAGGCAAATGCCGGGGCTGTACCTTAATTAAGGCCACAGCCGCTTCCTTCCACTTCCTAGGCCTTTCCTATCCCATCGTCGCCATAAGACGTATCTGTGTCGGCGCGACGTAAAGCCCCTAGCAAAAAAAAAGTCATGTTCTCCATTTATTATCTTTTTACATTTAGGAATACTGCTTTCCATTAAAAATAGCCAGTATAACTTAAATACATTCATAAGTTTGTTGAAGAATAGTGTAGAATGTTTACTTGTACAATTTATAGCTCCTTATAGCCTAGAAGTCATGTGTTCACTGCACAAAATTTGACGTTATCACATATTGGACCCCCCTTTACTTTTTTGGCTGTCATGGTTGGGAAAACAGGGGAAAAGGGGGTCTAATATGCGAGTAAATATGGTATATCTACACTTTCTGACGATGAAAATTTTAAGTTACTGGTAGACTTACTTTTCGACGTATTTTTCACTTGCAATTCCGGTACATTTACCTCTGAAGTACATTCTGTCTTATCACTACTATCACCTAAGATGAAAAATGTATTTAATGTCACAACATTCGAATTTCCTTGGAGCTGGGATTTAGGCCTCCCCTTGTGTTTCTGTGTTCTCCATGTGGGCCATGCAAATTGCCTGTCCACAGCACTGTCCGTACAATTAAAGGTTAAGTCACCAAATTCACTTGATGTCCCGATAACACCAGCACCAGTATTCATAGTGGAAGAAGAGAACCTTTGTGAGAGTTTATCTAAATCCTGACGTAGCACATTAATTATTTCATCTTTTGTTTTAAGTTCATTTTCAAGATGTTTTATTTAGTCCTTTGTACACTACACGCAAATGTAAGAATCACTATCTTTAAAGTAAGTCACATTTACCTTAGCACATTTTTTCATGTATCGAGAAGTTACAGTTTATACAAAATATACCTTTCATCACTTTTTTTGTACATATTTTACAGGAATTGCCATTTATATGAATCAAAGTTTCGGAACTAGTAACAGGCGAAACATACTTAGTTGCTGTCTTACATGATCTCTGCTGCATATGTCAGTAGTACCTCTTAGGGTACGAAAATGCTGAGTCGTCGTTTGGCATATCTGATGTGGTTATACATGAGCATCTTCCAGTTTGTTCTATCCATCCGCAGTTGTTGGACCATTACATGATGATAATTCACACATTACTTTGGTCCATTACATCTTGACAATTCACACATCGCTTTTCATTGTCCTTGAAAATGTGTTTTTCTGTGAGATCTTCTTTGAGCTCTTTAGCCTGTGACATTCCGTTCAAAGTACACTCTTGGAGTCCTGTTTACATTTCACGTGACCGTACCACTGCATTTTCTTCATTTGTCACTGGGCGAGTTGGCGTGCGGTTAGTGGCGTGCAGCTATGAGCTTGCATCTGGGAGATAGTGGGTTCGAACCCCACTGTTGGCAACCCTGAAGATGGTTTTCTGTGGTTTCCCATTTTCACACCAGGCAAATGCTGGAGCTGTACCTTAATTAAGGCCATAGCCGCTTCCTTCCCATTCCTAAACCTGTTCTATCCCATTGTCCCCATATGATGGTGCGACATAAAGCAAAAAAAAAATCTTCATTTGTAGTGTTTCATTCAGACTTCTATCCAATCCAAGTTGCTGTCTTATATATTCATTTCTTATTTTATCCTTTCTCATCTTTTGTAGACAAGAACAAAGGAACTTCACTTCGGTTACATGGAGATGATTATTGACTGGTCTGGTCAATTTTGCTCCTTTCAATCCATAAGTCAGGATTGGTACAAGATATGTTTTGTACAGGTTATCTTGGAAGGCAATGGAAATGTTTCATCCCTATCTATCTATCTAGGTATTCTGCCTTATGGCAGGTCTTGTCATGGGATGAACCTCTTCCACTGTTGCCTGTCCTGCGCCAAGTTTTTCATGTCCGAATATTTATTTCCTTGGATATTGTCCAACATTTGATATTTTTTCCTTCCTCTTCCTCGTTTGCCTTTCACCATTCCTTCTATTCCTTCTTTCAGTAAACAGTCCCTCCTCAAACAATGTCCGATCCAGTGCATTTTTCTCCTAATGGTTTGTAACATACTTCGTTCTTCTCCAACTCTTCGTAATACCTCCTCATTCCTTACCCGGTCTTCCCATTTCACTCTTTCTATTCTCCTCCATACCCACATCTCTAGTGCCTCCAATCTTCTCTCATCTTTCTTTCTCAATGTCCAAGTCTCTGCGCCATACAGCGCTATGCTCCAAATGTAACACTTAGCAAGTCTTTTCCTCAAATCTTTGAAGGGAGAAAGGAGTTGATTGGACAGTTTCATCCCTAAGCGTTTGACAAACTGAGTGAAAAAATTGGGTAGCTGCTCGTATTTTGTTGCCAATTTCTTGTTTTATGTTACTCTTTGAGGAAACAAAGGTACCAAAATATTTAACGTTGTTGAGAGTATGTATTTCATCACTTCTAACCCCCAGATGGACTGTTCCATTATTCGTATACAGTATTCGTGGCATTTTTGTTTGGTCCTTCCTCTTAACTTCTTTAATTACCTCATCCATTATATTAATGAATAGAAGTGGGGACAGAAAACTTCCTTGTTGGAGTCCTATTTACATTTCACGTGACCATACCACTGCATTTTCTTCATTTGTCACTCTTTGTTTCAAACCAACCAGATCGCCCTCCCTGGCTTTGCTCACAGCTTTTCGTTTCTCGATATAGTTGTCTTATGTATGATATGATCTGGTTCTTCCTTATGTCTTAAACATACCCATATATACTTGCATGCTACTTGGTCATATGCCTTTTCATTGTCCAGAAATAGACTAAAATTGTTCTATTTCTCTCCTAGTACTTTTCAAAGAAATTCCTGTTGCAGAAAAAATAGATCTATGGTAGACCTACCTGGTCAAAATTCTTGGTTCTTCTGATGATCAATTCCATTTCACTAACTACAACACCTTGACCAGACTCTACCACAGAGGCTTAACAAGCAAGCCAACAAGTTTGTAGTTTTATATGACTGTTGATATCATGATCATAGCTACAGATCGTCTTGTTGTACATGGATTCCCAACTATTAGGATGTGACTTTAATTTCAAAAATCCCACATTGCATTAGTCAGGATTCGAACCACAGCTACCTTGCAGATTCTAAATAGATTAGTTTACTGTGCCCATACATATACTAAAATCTGGTATTGCTCCGGCTAAAGTCACGACCTCAAGCATGTGCAGTTCACACACAGTGGCCTGGATTTTGGGGATCATATACTTCAACAGACAGACAAGGAAAACAGGGTGAAGGTATCCAATAAATTATGGGCAACAGTTGATTAAAATAACAATAATTTGTTAAAAAAGACAAACTTATATGAAATAAAAATAAATGAATTTGCACATTATGATTTGACACTCTAATTCTGCTTTGGTGTTATATCACTTTATGAAAGATGAGTTACCTTATGCCATCTCCATGCTCAACATCCTAGTAGGATTCTAACACAAAACTTGCACAAACATCTATGAGGAAAATTAGAATAATTATTTATATATTTAAATTCTGAGTGGGTCCACACTATCTTAACTAATAGAATGCACGTATAACATCAAAAGATAATCCCAAACGCATTGATTTAAATAGCCACATACTCACAAATATTTACATGGTAAATCAAACACATTTTTAAAGAAAGCACTAATGTGCACACAACCTGTAAAACATAATGTCACCTCTTTCACACAAACCTAAATTATACCACTTCACTCTCACATTTCACAGCAGAAATCGTACACACATACTGACAATGACTCTTTGAATTTAAATCTCAAACACTGTTCTAGCCACGTAACAAGAAAGTAAAAACAATCACCACCATCCCTTTCGTATGACATCAGTAGTATTTAGATGATGTCTTCTCGTCAGTTCACCTAATTTTCCACTTTAAATTATTTCAGAAGATATGCAAATATTTCACCACGACTGATTAGCTTTAGGCATGGGTGCAAATAAACAAATAGGCTTCTATACAATCAAATATGATACTCCTTCAGTACAAAACTCCACCTTGTTGGAAGTACACCTCGATGGCAAATAAAAAATTGGGCCACTCTACCTTGTTGGAATTACTCCTCGATGGAAAATAAACGAAATAGAAGATCACTTGCGTTAACACATTACAGGAGATCCAATTGCTCCATCCTTTAAAAGACCCTGGCCTCTCGAAACCAAGTCATACAATGAATATAGTGCTTATACATATTACCCCAAGGCCTGTCAACCTATCATATAAATCCTGCTTTAATGGCCTTCTCGCTCGACTCTCATAATAATCCACACACCTATGCATAATCTCTAGCCACACTACGAATACATTAAAATCCCATATCAATTAATTACCTTGATTTCATATAACAATGATGGTAATCCAACCTTCAACTCATTTGAAGACATTCCTATCATGAATTTCATTCTCCAGATATTATAAGATGAACACACTGCATTAAGTTAACTTTCATGACGATCAAAACACAATACTATTTGTTCATCACTGCCAGTGATGTTTCCTAATCCACATTATTCAAACACCTGAAATCCGATAACACTTACAAAGAAATATATTTAACACTCAACATGCACAGCCTCATCTCACAAATACACTCAGAACTTAGCATGGAACCAATGATCTCCCACAACCTGGATGCCATTATCTCCAATGAATCAATTACCCTTAATCACAAACAAATTTGACAACTGTACAATTCAGTAGTTAACTAGTTTCACACTGGAATAAACCATCCTCAAGACTCAAACACACTCACTCTTTCCATCATAACACAATAGCCTGCAATTTAAATTATCTTCCCAAGAACTTGACTTTACTTTTATGTTAGGTGGACAGTATTTGTTAAGACACTCCCACCTATTTATTCCTAATTGGCTATTTACTTTTGTCAGACACAACACAAGTCATTCCCATAATAATAATAATAATAATAATAATAATAATAATAATAATAATAGTAATAGTAATGAGAGAGATTCAGCGCAGCAACTTTGTGAGGATCTCAGGTTCAGCTACATCTGGCTGAAGATCGAATGGATTACACTCAAAATCAGCTGCAAGATACAACGCGTAAGCTGAAAGAAGATACATATGCATTACAGTAAAACTTGATATGACATGAAAACTCTGAAATAAAATAAATCACAATAATAATAAAATGAAATGAGATGAAATGAAATGAAATGAACTGAAACCCACTCATTCTATTGTAACAAAAATATCAAATTATTCTCCGCAACCTGCAGCTACTATACAGTAATTCTATCTAACACATGATTAAAACATTTATACTGTTTACACTACACACCCTGCTGGATATTTACACAAGCACTACATTATTTGGCCCTGATGGTCCTTTTCGTTTATTCTGCCATGGTGTCTGGCGATGACGCTGCAACAGTGGGTCCTTCCTTTATCTCAAAACAGAGCCTGTGGTCCATGTCTTGTCACCTGCTGCCTTGGTCTTCATACTTGTCATGCCAGCTTGCTGCAACCTCCTACAGAATAATATGCACTGTCGCTTATAGCAAAATATACCACTTGACAGGTTAATATATGGTTGACGTTACACATTCAAGACATGTATTGTATCGTCCAGTAGAAAATTTTCACTTTACCTACGATTTAGCATTTGCAGCACAGAAAAATATGACTTCAAAATATAACATTGCTCTTAACTACATAATGCTGGTTTGTACCGTGTACATTCCTCTTGGTCTGTAATAGTTAAGGCACTGGAGATCAAATGAGAAGGTTCATTTAAATGATATTTTAAAATTATATTGCAGACAGAAAGCAGAAGAAGACAGAATACGCCTTGAAAATAAATTGGAGGAGGTTCGCAATGAGAGAGATTCAGCGCAGCAACATTGTGAGGATCTCAAGGTTCAGTTACATTTGGCTGAAGATCGAATGGATTCCACTCAAAATCAGCTGCAAGATACAACGCGTAAGCTGAAAGAAGGTATGCAATGCAGTAAAACTTGGTCTAACTGTGTTATACTAAGGCTAACTCATGAGTTCGAACTCTAATGACTGCAGTAAGAAAGATTTTTAATCTAATGATAAATGTAATAATATAATTGTTTAAATTATGTGTGAAATAGAGTAGGAAATAAAATCTAAAACAACTTGCTAAACCAAGAACACACTTGTTATATGAAGAATATGTTGTATATTGTCATCTGGACTGAGACATATTTTCCCTGCATTGAATTCTTTCATTGCCTGAAGTATGACATTCATCCTTGTCAAACGTAACTTAAAAGCTTTCCAGTCTGTCGAATACACAAGTTAAATATAAATATTACACTATAATATACCTGTTAAACAACACATTATTAACACTTTCAATACTTCGCCCGTACGAGACACGGGCACACTGCTATACTGGTTGTGGATTGCGCCCGTATACCATACAAGTGTGATTTTCGTGCGTGTTTCTAGGCAGCTGCATGTATCCCATATGGTTTCCATCCCTTGCTTGGAGGTCATAGTTTATCTAGTGTCCACTAGAATGCAGCAGTTATGCGGAAATTCAAGCTGAAACGATAAAATGTAGTTTCTCCTTGCCGTGACCTCTACTGAAGCACTCGATGTGCCGAGACGCTAAATCTGTCATGCTGTCAGCTGTGTTACTGTACAAACATCCTCACACCGGCTCAATGATAGTGATATCTTGGATATTTTATCGGGAGAAGTGGGTTCAGAAATAGATGACAGTGATGAAGACTCTGCTAAAGAACCAGATGACATGATAACATGATAGTGATAGTTCAGGCAAGATTTTTATTTGTTTCATCACTTTTGAATGCAATTTTTTAGCTGCATTATTTTACTCCAATTACAAACGACAGAAATAGAAACCTTTCCAGAAATTTGGGCTTTTTTTTTTTCGTTTAGACGAAGAGGCGCAGGCTGATGATTCACCTGTACCGTGAAAAGAAAGTAGATGGTGATGCAAGGAGTGTGAGGTTGGACTGTGCATAGCCCAATGTTTTCAGGGCTACCATATCAAAACAAACTATTCCTAAATAGGTAAATTTTTTATTTAAAAAGTAATTGCATTTATTTGTGGTTTAATTAGCCACATTAAATGATTCAGTTTTATTGTTTGAGCAGGATTATTGGTATAATTTGAAAGTAAAAGTTTTTTCCATACTTTTTAAAAATGTTTTTAACGAAACTAGTATAATTAAGATACTTTAGATATATACTTCCTGATTAACATCTTCATTTTAGATGGCTGATACCTTCATATTGTAGAAAAATCAGGTACGTACTATGTTTTGCTGTTGTGTAATAATGTATTAAAATTCATGAAAAAAAAAGCAATTGACTGCCAAGGTCCATGCTAAAATATGGTAGTGTTGAAAGTGTTAAACAAGGAATAATAATACATACTATTAAACTAAGAAACATGTTTCATTCTTGAAAGTACATCATCAGCATGCTGGAGTAGAGACAAAGGAGAACATCATTAAGATAAGTTCCTAAGTATTTACATATCATTCTTTGTTTAATACGACGGGCCGATGACCTCGATGTTAGGTCCCTTTAAACAACAAGCATCATCATCATCATCATTGTTTAACTCTCTTGGTGCCAGGCGGTAGTGCGAGCATCCGCCCTTTAAATTGCCAGAGCCGATCTGGTCGGCCTTTAACAATCCAGTCGGAAGTTGCCAGAGCCGATTACATCGGTCGGCTTAAAATTCTGTGATATACATAATTTTGAGGCAACCTATAGTGACGTGCATACTTTTGTTACAACCTGTAGTAAAGGGGCTACACGTTATTGTGTGCCTGGCCTTGCTTTAGCAGTTCTAAGAGGGTGTTATACCTTTCACAAGAGTCGTTTCCTGTGTTTACAAATACCGCTAACCGGTCAGTAAGAGATTGCTTCTTGCAGTGAGTGGATTTGTGACAGGAAAATGGCATGTTGTTCACGTGATATTTTTTCAGCAGGTATTGATGACAATAAATTAATGCAGTATTTGGAACAGTGCGAAGTTAACGCGGATGATTTATCGGATAGCGATAGGGAATTTAGTTCAGAGAGTAGCAACGAAATTATACCGGACATGTCCGCAGAATCACCGCAGCTAAAGAAGAGACGTTTAATTGTGTCTAACAGCACTACTCTGAATATAGTGGTAGATGAAACTAGTGATAACGAATATGATAATGTCTCTGGAGAACATTTTGTGGAAATTTGTCCCAATGAACCTGACAACATTCCTCAACCTCCAGTTTCCTTCAAGGAAGTTCTTGGACCTAAACATGTCCTACAGTCTGATTCTCCGCCCATATCATACTTCAATTTACTTTTCACTTACTCTTTGCTAAACCTTATAGTCACCGCCGGTCTCCGCGAGCCAAGTGTAGCGTGCCTGCCTCTCACCCGGAGGTCATGGGTTCGATTCCCGTCCAGGTCAAGTATTTTTGCCTGGTCCTGAGGGTTGGTTCGAGGTTCACTCAATCTAAGTGACCCTAAGTGATTGCAATTGAGGAGATATATGAGGGTGAGAGGGCGACCCCGGTCTGGAAAACCAAGAATAATTACTGAGAGGATCCGTCCACTGACCATGATTCACCTCGTAAACTGCAGGTACCGAACTGAGCAGCGGTCGCTTATTAGGTCAAAGCAAATCACGACTTTAGTGCCATACATTTCTTAATTTCGTAAATTATGTTGTATTGTAAAATTATTTTTCTAATATATACTACAACCGAAAACGAGAAACTTTTTTTCTGAAACCAAAAAACTGTAATATCAACTACTATTTTTTACTTATTTAATAATTCAGAATTATTTTAATACTGTGTTGTCCGCACGTAGAAAATTTGTTGTCAGTATTTGCCAAACATCGATACGTACACGCGAATTTTATCGGTGAGTAAAATTGTCTTGTTTTTACTAGTGACATATGTTTGAATTTTTATGTTTTACATTTTTGTTTTTCTCCTTCAAATTAGTTATTCTATAGAATTGTATTTAGAAATACATTGTACATAATTACGTATATTCTTTTGTATCGTAAATTATTTTTTCAAAGTAGATATTGAGAGAGAAAGTGCGAAAATATTTTTCTCTTCCTAAATATAAACGTTATCGACAACTATAAATCAACAATAAAACGTCTTTGACTCTTTATATCTCTCCAAACCAGTTTCATATTCTACGTAGTCGATATGTAGAAAATTTCATGCCGGTATTTGCTATACACCGGCAGATATACGCGAATTTTAAAATACATATATTTCCACAGAAAACGGCCTGGCACTTTACAGCAGTGGAGTGGAGGCGGAGCTCTGGCCTCTTCCAGTTGATGGGGAGCGGCCGACCAGATCGGCTCTTGGCTCCAAGAGGGTTAATACGAGTAGTTTGTATTTGTATTTATTTTTTGTTTTTGTTTTCTTACAGGTATGTTATAGTGTAATATTTATATTTAACTTATGTGTTCAACAGACTGGAAAGCTTTTAAGTTACATTTAACAGAGTCAACACATCCTTGTCAAGTCATATATGTCAAGAGAAACAAGAAAAGGAGCACAAAATGGGACAAACACAATGACAAGTCAGTGGGGAAGAGGGAGCACAGAGAGAGGAGACAAGGACAAACCTAAAAACACAAAAGGACAAGGACAATATCTGTTTAAACTAATTACTTTTAAGAATTTAGTTTAAATATTGTTGAGTCAATACGGAACAAAAGATGAAATTCTTTAGTTGCAAGAGCAATCTCCGCATCTTAACATACTGCTATCTTCAAATATATAGGCTGTCTCTTCATTCCTCTCTTCTCAGCTCCTGACAAGCTCGTTTCTGCTTCTCAGCTTCATCAGGAGGGCGGCCATCAACTCTCAATGAGGGGCCATCTTGACCGATCTTAAGTCTTGATGAGGGAAGTGTAGGATAAGAAGAAAGCTGGATAAATACAGGGATAAGGAAGAAACATAAGATAAAGATAATACAGGTGGTAAAATGTACAGTGGAACCTCAATTATCCGTTCCCGGAAACTACGTTTTCCCAGATTTTTCGTTCAAATTACGTGGTCCCGCAAGCATTCTAATTAAATTACGAAGTAAAATTCCCGCATTATCCGATCCTCAAAGAAATGATTTCCTAGATCAACCATCCAGAAATTTCAGTCCCATCAATGCTAAATCCTCGATCAAGCATTTTTCAAGAAACTGTATCTCACAAAAGGACTTCTACGGCATACTTATACATCTTGGCGTTGACGCCCCGTCATTGCGATAATTAGAGCAAGTACTGTACTGGAAAAGCGATCGGTGGTGAACTTGCATAAGGGACCATCTTAGCATCGCATTCAGGTAGTATTGTTTAGAAAATCATCAGAAATCATAAAGCAGAAAGTGACCACAACAATGTGAAGGAGAAAGAACGCATTTCGACAGCTCTACTTGAAGACGGAACGAGTTTCGTCAAACGTTCGTACTTGTAAAACATCCATATTATATCCAGGGTTAGATGTTTATATTTACACTTTTTTCGATTGTATCGCCGAACAGGTTTTCGGCACTTCCCTCAGGACACTGTATAGTCACGGCTTTCAAGCAGGAATCGAAACTGCTCCTTCTTAACACGAATCTAGTATTTTAATATTATCGTATACGATTATATTTTATCGAGGCCAGAACAGATGTTGCAACTTACGTACATAAAGTCATGGGAGGTCTTGAGATTGCCTATCACTGTTTCGGTCCTAATATAAGACTGGGAATTTTATGTTTTTGTGTTAAACTGTCATAAAAACCGCAGCTGTTTAATTTGTGCAGAATATGTTTAAAAAGTTTGTATCATTTCCCACTCGTACTGACTTGTGCAGCGTTAATAGATTTTTCGAAGAGTTTGGCTGATCAAAGTTGCTGAACTGAAAGAAGTTTTCACAGAAAACTAACAAAGTTTCTCCAGTAGAACTGAATATGAAGTATCGAGATTTTTAACTCACGTGGTGGTAATTAATGTTTGAAGCCGGTCCCGCAGTCTAACTTACCTGCCTCTCACCCGGAGGGCTCAGGTTTGATTCCCGGCCAGGTAGCTTTTTTACCTGGATATAAGGGCTGGTTCCAGGTCTACTCAGCCTACGTGATTACCTTTAATTGAGGAGCTATTTAATGGTGACAATGGGACCACGGTCTTGTGAGCCAGGAATAATGGTCGAGTAGATTCGTCACACTGACCTCGTAATCTGCAGGCCTTCGGACTGAGCAGCGGTCACTTGGCAGGTAAAGGCCCATTGGAGCTGTAGTTTGGTTTGGAGTGTTTGTAAGATTATAATTATACATATTTCATTTTGGTGATGTTTAGCCAAATTGATGATGGTTTTCATTCATTCCCGGATTTTCCATTTTCCCCTGTTGTAGGTTTTTTTCATGGTCCCTCCAAGAACGGGGAATCAAGGTTCCACTGTTTTAGGAATGCAGGGCAAACACAAAAGATGAAAACAATTTTTTATTTTTTATTTACAAATTGCTTTATTCACAATTAAGTATTTATTTATTTTCCACCTAGTCGATACAATGATTGCTTAAGGCAATTTAATGGTTAAAAGTGGTACATGTTTCGTATATTATCAACATCTTCAGCCACATAACACTGTTTAGATGAAAAATATATAAATTGACAAAGTAATGCTTTAGAGGAAGTGTCCTTAACATTAACATAAGATTGACAACATTAAAACAAACAAATAACTCAAGAGAAAATATATAAATTATTTCTACAATTGAAAGCAGTCGTCAAGGAAACACTTGTACAATATTCCATAGAGAATATGTCCTAATGAATATTCTTTTCTTAATAATTCATGAAAAAAAAGATCAATTTATAAATTAAAAATTATACAATTTATAAGTAATTGTCAAAATGAAGAAATCCAGATATCACAGTGTGGCTCTTATTATTAATGCAGATGAAAATATAACTAATTCCTAGTTGTCTATTCCTATTAAGCCTGCTTTCCTTTGGAACAGTAACTCCTGTCATTCTTTCACAGTTTTGTGTCTGGTGTAATATTGATGATGCCTAAATCGATCACCGAACATGGGAAAATTCGACTCTCAGGGGAAAAAAGGGCAAATTCCTCGGATATGCAGAGCAATCCAAAAGATTCAGAATTTGGATACCACAGGAACGAAATGTGGAAATCTCACGTGATGTCAAGTTTTTGAAAGAAGATAGAAAAGAACAAAAACACGATCTTGATATTTTCCCAAGTCACTGCCCAAATGTAGAACACTTTGATGAAGATCATCCCAGCATAGAACCAGAGCAGGTTGGTCCTTTCATCAATGTAAACATAACTCCCAGACACGTAGAACGTACAGAAAGCATCAAAGATTTGGATAGCTCAGAAGAAGAATTTCTTGGTTTTGAAAATGAACCAGGACAAGAAATATGGCAATCTCAACATGCTCCAGGGAGACCAAAAATAATTCGTCCGGGAACACAAGGTAGACCTCGAAAGTTTTACCAGGAACATGATGGAGCACAAATTGATTTGGTATGTCTGGCTGAGGTTCCAATTCAGGTGACATTTTCAGGTCCAGATGAATTTGTCTCCATTCTAAGAAACAAGATCTGGGGTCTCGTAGACTGTCCAGAAAATAGAACAACACTTGGATGTCGTGTAGTTCCTAGGAATAAGTATGGAGCAAATTATATGATATTATAAATTTACTCATTCGGGACAAATATTTCAGGTTCCCTATGGGAATCAACATCTATATCATATGGAGCAAATGGCAGGATCACAAGAAGGAAGGTTAGAGTCGTGGCCAGGGGTTTTTCCCAGAGGCCAGGTATAGATTATACTGAAACGTTTGCACCAGAGGTAAGACTCAGCTCAATACGAATGGCTATTGCGCTCACTGCTCATCGTGAAATGTATGTCTGACTATTTGATGTAGCAACTGCACACTGAAATGGAAATCTTTATGGAGGTACCAAACTACACCAGGGAAATACTAAAATTCATCGTACAGGAAAGCAATGCAACATCCGAGATTATAGCCGAAGCCAAGAGAATGCTGAAGATGCTAAACAAGGATTGTGTGTGCCGTATTAAAAAGGCTCTGTATGGCTTGAAGCAGGCTGGCCGCTGTTGGCACCAACGCTTGAACGAGCAACTACTAAAGCTTGGTGTCAAACCAGTGTCCGGCGATTCAAGCATCTATGTGAAGGGTGCAGATGCTGATGCTCTTGTAATCATAGTTTATGTTGATGACATTTTAGTTTTGTCACGGAACTCGAGAGAAATTGACGAGGTCTGCAGATTTCTACAAAAGTCCTTTGAGGTCAAAGACCTAGGAGACATGAAGTACTGTCTCGGGATTGAGTTTTCTCGAGATGAATCTGGTATCACCTTGAAACAGAAAGGTTATCTTATGGACATCTCCATGTCTATTTTTGTCACTGTATCCATTGTGATTTACGATTGTAATAAATAGAGACGAGAATTATAGGCAAAAAAAACAGTTAAAATAGGCAGGCATATAGGCTCTTAAATTAGCCAAAATAGGCAATAAAATAGGCATGGAAAAAATTACTTATAATTTCATAACACACTTAATTACTATAAAAGGAATTTACAAGCAACGTTTCAATGTTTTCCGGTAACAGTCTTGTTCTCCTCTCATGCATAATGTTTTTGTTCTGAGAGAAAGACCTCTCAACATCACATGAAGTGATTGGACAAAACTTCAGTGAAGTCACTTCATCTGGTTTTATTTCGCTGACAGCGGCTGCCTTCCCAGAGGTTCGGACAAAACTTTCCCTGACTTCTTCCATAATCCTAAATGACTCCATCAGGGGCATGCCACTCTTCTCCCACTTGGTGATTGCTCCCGGCAGCTTGTTGAAATTTGAAGATGCTCCGGTTTACGCAGGGATGTATTAGCTGCCAACATTTCAGTGATTAAGTCTAAAGAAAATGGTTGTTGGTCGGTGCCCAAAGTGGTAGAGGGGTTGCGTTAATACAGATTTCTGCACTCGTATCAGATGCATCGCAGTATTTCTAATTTGATCTATGTGGGTTTTTTTCACATTTGATCTGAAAAATAATAAAATTGTCATAAATTGCATTGTCCCTATATCTTAAATTTCTACTGTTGGGCTAATTGGCAGTAATGCTTAGTATATATCACATATTTGTTTCATAAAAAGAAAGCCTATTAGAGATGACATTTCTAGAAGTACAAAACTTTAAAGTAGGAACAAGGGAATTAGTAATTTACATGGAAATATGTCTTCAAGGATTTTCAGTTATAATTTGACAGTATCGTGTAGAGTTCACCGAATGAAAAATATAATTAAAAAGACGTGAAACGAGACCGGAGTAGCGTAGAGGAGAGATCCGTCCATTATGCTTGCCAAGGACCCACCAAGCTGGCCCTAGAATTATTCTTACTTATATAGAAGAATGAAAGCGAAACAGACACTACAGCACAGTGGTAAGGCCAGAGGGTCTCTGTGCTTCAGAGAGCCTGACAATGAATGAAAAGGGTGAGCTTCAAGTTCTCAAGAAAAAGGAGAGAAGAATCTTAAGGAAAATTTTAGGACCAGAGAAAAATGCTGATGCGGAGTGGAGAAATAGAAAGAAATGATGATCTCTACAAATACACCGAAAAGTCACTGTCACCATGCGAAAGCGAAGGCTAAAATTCTATGGGCATCTAGAAAAAGGGGATGAGAAACGGCTAAGAAAATATTCAAGTACATCATTGGACTGAAATCTTCGACGAACTGGTTAGAAGAGGTAAAAAGAGATGCAATAAAAAGTGGACTTACAATGGATATGTTTCACAACAGAAAAGAATTTAGAAGCCGGGTGTACAGCATCAAATTATTGCAGGAGAAACCACCAAAATGTAGACCAAAACTGATCATATCTCAGAAAGAAAGGAGAATTAGAAGTGAAAGGATGAAGAGGTTCTGGGAGGAGGAGGAGGAGGAGGAGGAGGAGGAGGAGGAGAAGGAGGAGGAGAAGAAGAAGCAGAAGAAGAAGAAGAAGAAGAAGAAGAAGAAGAAGGGAAAGCCTTAGGTTCTATGCGGTCCATAGACGGCCAAATTCGGAAACAAGAAGAAGAAGAATGTAAACGGAGGCACTATAAATCCCAGAATTGTGAACATTTTATTTGTTTCTATTCGCCAGCTTTGGTCAGCCAGGTCAGCTGTCATGAAGACTATTTTCCGTTGCCTGCAATAGATCCTGCATCATGTGTGCCCACAAAGCTGCCACTCTCGTTGAAAATTAAAAACCGTGTAATTTGAAATTGCCGTGACATGCGCCCATAACCTTATTTTTGTCACAATTTAGTAAGACTCTTGAGGGGATGCTAGAGGCTTGTTAACCTGAGAATTTACACGCCTCAGACTCTCCTTGCTTCCCCTCCCCGCCCCTATGCACAACGGTTACTAACCGGACCTCATCAATCGAGACCAACGGTATTTTCGCTGGCCTGGTGTTGGAAAGATAGTCTTGGCAACCTTGTAAAACACGCTGCGGCATCGTCCTGTCCGGGCTACATTGGATCTGCAACCTGTGTTTCGCGAAGGCTTAGCAAAAATGTAATAGAATTCACGTTTTTTTTGTTTTTTGTTGTTGCAAGTTGTTTTACGTTGCACCGACACAGGTCTTATGGCGACGATGGGACAGGAAAGGACTCGGAGTGGTTAGGAAGCGGCCGTGGTCTTAATAAAGGTACAGCCCCAGCATTTGCCTGGTGTGAACGTGGGAAACCTCGGAAAACATCTTTAGGGCTGCCGACAGTGGGGTTCGAACCCACTATCTCCCAAATACTGGATACTGGCCGCACTTAAGCGACTGCAGTTATCGAGCTTGGTTCACAATTTTTAAAGGGAGTTTTAAAAATTGCATTTCAATTGTAAATCTCTATTTTCACAGGAATTGAATCACAGTTCAAAATACCGATTTAATTTTCATCCATTCTGTGACAAGAGACCACCGGCGTTCTACCTCCTCGTTCAGTAATTTAATGATTTACATTTTAGCAATATAAAAGAATAATTGAAAGTTCACGAGTAATACAGCATTGCAACAAAACAACTAGCCACAATACATAAATTAATAGGCCTATATATGCTACAATGGAATGCGATCATAATTCTCAATCACAAAAAATGATAAAAGGAACAAAAGGAACTCACCTCCTTACAGCAAGCTTCACAGACTACCCTTCCATCCGTAGTGAAATTGGGATTAACTGTAATCCAATGCTTCAGCCAGTAGGACTTCGACAATTTTTCTTTAGGCATTGCCGCAAACATACTCCTTTTTCTTCTTTCACTTCACAGTAAATCACAATACGTTCTGAACATAAAGCGTACGCATGCAACAGTTCGCATCGAAAAGGAGGTACAGGGCATATGGGTTGTGCAACATAGTTCGACATTGACTGGTTCTCGCATATGTCTTAGATACTAAGGAGGTTGGAGGGGTTGAAGTCTTCGAGGTCAAATTGTTCCTTGTTTTTCCTGATGGAAATTTCCCTAGAACTATTTCTGGTGACTTCTGATAATTCCCATTTTTGTTCGTGGGGTAAACAGATATTGGGGGGGAAAAAAGAGAAGATAATTCTGTCAAGCACACTAGCTATAACATAATGCACTGGAAGAAAATCGGCTTTTTAAAAAATACAGTCAAAAGTTATCAAATGGGCATTTATACTCCAAATAGGCATAAACCCCTGGAATAGGCATTTATAGGCACAATAAAACCAACGAAATATAGCTAAAAAGACTCAAAAATGGATTTATATCTCAAAAGCCTACGTTTCTGAACACAGGAATAAAATAGGCAAATTCCCATCTCTAATAATAAGTAATGTCATTCTAATATAAACCGTGCTGACCTTATTCTTTTCCAGAACATTGTGCCTTTCCAACATCATCATCATCATCATCATCATCATCATCATTGTCATTTTTAAATTTTTTTTTACATGCGAATGGACCACTAAGGATCACGCTTCAACTTCATTTCTTTCTCTTTGTGCGGAGTTTTCTCTGTGTCCAATACTCCTTCATGCGTTCGCTGGCCTGCTTCCATTGTTCATCTGTCCAGGCTCTTCCGGACTTCCTAGTTCTTCCTGCGGCTTGAACATCTTCCAGATTCTTCAGTGTGTTCCTAAACGTATTCCTTTCTAACAGCTGGTCTTCCAAGATGCTTAACCTTTCCATATCCTTCTTTGTTTCCTTAATCCATGCTGTAGTGGTCTTTTTTCTCCAGAAGTAATCAAATATCTGTTTGGTAAGTCTGTTTGTGTTCATTCTGTATAGATGTCCAAGAAACGCCAATCTCCTTTTCTTCATTGTCTCTGAAATTCTTTCCACCTTCTGGTAAACTTCTTTGTTACTCCGAAGTTTCCATTCGCTTTCAGTTTGGACAGCTCCCATAATTTTTCTGAGGATTCTTCTTTCCAGGACCTCTAGCTTCTCCAGCTTGTAGTTCATGGACAGGCATTTTGTTTTGACCACGGCGTTGTAATGTTTTAATTTGGAATTCCAGGACAAGCACTTCTTATTGTAGATGATTTTTGTCAAGCCGTATGCTCTCTCCATTTTTGAGATCCGATCTTCCACTGCAGCTTTTTCTAGTCCATTCTCCTGTATAGTCACACCAAGGTACTTGAACTTCTTGACCCTTTCTATCTGTCCTATCTCTGTTTCCAGGAATTTTGGTCCATCTTTGATGTTCGTCATGCATTTGGTCTTTTCTGCTGAGATCCTAAGTCCTGTTTGGCTGGCGATTCTTTCCAAGAGGTTACTGTAATCTGGATGGTTGTGACCTCTGGACTTTCTGATAGTATAACAAAGTTGTCAGCAAAAGCCAAGCAATTGACTTTAATCCCACCTGATTTTCTCCCTAGACAGATCGGGATTATCCCTTGATGTTAAAGTTCTGAGTTCCATATTCTCACTATATTTTCTAGGACACAGTTGAATAGGAGTGGGGATAGTCCATCCCCTTGCCTCAGGCCTGTCTTGATTCCAAGTGATTGTGAGAGATGCCCGAAGAATTTTACCTTGGAGGTTGTGCCTGTTAGGGTCTCTTTGATTATATTTGCCAGTTTAGTTTTGACTCCAAATTCCCTAATGGTCTTATCCAAAGTCTCTCTGTCCACCGAATCAAAGGCTTTTTTGAAGTCTATAAATGACACCACAATTTTCTTACCACTCAACATTCTGTGGCCGAGTATTGACTTGAGGTTGAATATTTGTTCGATACAGGAGCGGCCTTTCCTAAACCCTGCTTGGTATTCCCCTAGTTGTTGGTCCAGATTCGCTTCTATTCTATTAAGAAGCAGTTTTGAGAGAATTTTATAGGCCCCTATAGTTGTTGACATCCTGTTTGTCCCCTTTCTTATGCAGCGGATGGGTAAGTGCTGTTTTCCATTCTTCTGGGATTTTCTCCCTCTCCCAGATTTCCTTGATGATTTGGTGAAGATCATCTAAGATTTCCGGTTCTGCCCATTTCAACATTTCTGCCGTTATTGAGTCCTCTCCACTTGCCCTGTTGTTTTTGAGGTTTTCAAGAACTTCCTTGACTTCTTCCTTTCTTGGTGGTTCGTCATCTTCTGAGTTCTCTGATATGTCTGGAAATTCTAGTTTGGAGGTTGGGGAAGGACAATTCAAGAGAGTGTGAAAGTATCTGGCTAATATCTCACAATTTTCTTGGTTGTTCAGTCCGATTTTACTCTGTTCATTTCTGAAGCTCAAACTTGGCGCTTGGTATCCTTTGAGTTTTCTCTTGAAGGTCTGATAAAAGTCTCTGGAATTGTTCTTGACAAAGTCAGTCTGGATCTCTTCCAGTTGAGCTCTTTCAAATGATCATTTAGTCCTTCGAAATATCCTGGACGTTTCTTTCCTCTGTTGCCTGAATTGTTCCATGTGTTCCTTTTCTCTGGAGCATTTCCATTTTCTCCATTTCTCGGACCTTTCCCTGAGAGCTTGCTCGCACTCTTCATTCCACCATATTTCTCTTTTCCTCCTAGCCTGTCAGAGTGTTTTCTTTGCGGCTTCATTGATTCCCGTGCATAGTTCTTGCCAATTCCCCTTTCTGCTGGTCCAGATTTCATCCCTGAGGTTTCTAATGATGTCTTCAGTGATGTTTATTTTGTTTGTGTTGTATCACATTATTTTAGGTGGGTCTCTCTTTTGTCCTCTCGGGAGAAAACGGATTTTAACTTTGGAGAGAAAGTGGTCTGAATCGAATTCACTGTTCCTAATCACCTTGACATTCATCACCTCCTTTCAGTTTTTCCTTGTTATCGCTATGTGATCCAATTGGAATTCCCCTAGTTTGGGATTCGGAGATACCCATGTCTTTGATTTTCTCGGGAGTTTCTTGAAGTGTGTTGACATAAGTTTCAACTGAAAAGCTTTACAGAGTCCAATGAGCCTTTCCCCATTCTTGTTTGTCCTCTTATGTGCTGGATATTCCCCTACGATGTCTCTGTACTTTCGTTCCTTCCCAATCTGTGCGTTGAAGTCTCCCAGCAGGATTTTTACGTTGCTCTTGGGTATCCGGGTGATTTCAGTTTCCAGAAGATCCCACAAGTCATCAACTTTCTGTGGGATCTTCTTGATTTCAGTTTCCAGAAGATCCCAGAAATCATCAACTTTCTGTGGGTTCTTCTTGTTGTCTTCGTTGATCGGGGCATAACAGTTGATGAGAGTGTACCTCTTATTCTTGCATTTAATAGTTAGTAGAGACAATCTTTCGGATTTTGATGTGACATTGTTTACTACCTTCTTGTTTATGTAGAAGCAGGTTCCAAGTAGAGGCATATTGGTGGCTGTTCTAATCGCCGGCTTTCCTTTGAATATTCTGTATTGGTTGATGTCTATGATGTTTTCTTCCAGGAATCTTGTCTCTTGTACAGCTAGGATCTGGATTTGATTTTTTTCCAAAAGCTTTTCTAGTTCTTTTTGTTTTCCAACTCTGGTAAGTGAGTTGATGTTTATTGTTCCAATGAAATAGTTCTTCTTGAATTTGAGTTTGGAAGGTGATTCAAGACGCTCTGACTCGTCTTTCTTGCAGATGATGGGACTCCCCAGAATCCTAGGTCCCGTTGCATTGCATAGTGCAATGATGGATTTCTCTGCCGAGCTGCCACCTGGGGTAGTGCTTTCTTTCAGTGACATTTCCATCTTGCGAATGAAGTTGTGATTTGTGCAGGAAGGAATTAGCTTCCAAAGTAAGATCGGATTGTTAGTCCGAAATGATTATTTTTTCGTGGTTTACTCCACTAGGTTCTTCCGCTCTCATTGCCATTGGGAGTTAAGATTTCTCTTCCGCCTTCGAGACCATTGACCGAGCACCTTGCAGCCGCCCCTAACATGGGAGACAAACGCTGCTGATAAATAGTGTACTCATACTATTCCCTGAGTACTGGGCTGCCTCTTCCGCAATCTCCACCGTTCCGAAGTTCAACTTCTCTGCTGTAGATTCTGTTGAGGTCTTCACTCGTAACCCCGAGCTGGGACCCTTACCAGATGATACACACCGGGTCAGTGTGCTCTGGGACTCGCATAGGCAGGGGCGCCACTCCCTGGGTAGGGCTGCCTCCGAAGAGGGTCCCTACATCATTGTCATTATTATTATTATTATTATTATTATTATTATCATCATCATCATCATCATCATCATCATCACCAGTCTACAAAAATCACCGTAAAAATAGGCAAATATCCTTTGAGAAAACGGAGATCATAAATAAATAAATAAATAAATAAATAAATAAATTCTTCATAAATCAATCAAAAATTTAACATAATTCTACAATTTAAATATCTTGGGGAAATCATCACATGCAACTTAATTAATGGTCAATGTATAATAAGAAATTCCTGTCAATAGACACTAAGGTCCAACACTACAAAAACTGTAACTCTCCTGGAAGTCACTTATGCTTGTGAAACCCTGCTCTGAATTAAAAACCAAAGAAGAACTGATCAGCTCCTCAATCCCCAAAGCTGAAAGCAAAATCATCAGAACTTGTATAAATAAAAAGTACCAGGTCAAAGGAGTCTGGAGAATCCTTTCTAATGAAACAGTCTATTGAGAGATTGACCCAATCACCAGCACAGTGAAGAAGAAAAGAATCTTGTATTTCTTTCACATCTTGCGACTGCCAGGAAACCCATTTTTACGATAACTATTGATGATAAATCTTGGAAGGAAGACAGGATGATGTATCCACAAAATTCAGCAAGATCTCAAAGCTGTTGGATTCAAGATAGCAGATGCAGAGAACAAAACTAAAATTAACTTCCTTCTTAAAACTCACAAATTTTCATCAGAAATGACACATAGAAAGGCTATTGATTTCAGATGAATTGAGAAAATTATGATCTGAATGAATAAATAAGTACTGCCTAGTTCGCAAGAACCAAAATGCAATGGACTTCGAGCATTCAAATTAAAATCAAGCAATACTGAGTGATATGGAAGTTTCCTGTGGATAGTACCGAGAAGGGAAAAAAAGGAGAAACATGAAAATACAAGTTGGGATAATCTCCAGAATACCGAACGAGCGAGTTGGCTGTGTGGTTAGGGTTGTGCATCTGTGAGCTTGCATTAAACGCCACTGTCAGCAACCCTGAAGAAGGTTTTCCCTAGTTTCCCATTTTCACACCAGGCAAATGCTATGGCTGTATCTTAATTAAGGCTATGGCTGCTTCCTTCCCACTCTTAGCCCTTTCCTATCCCATAGCACCATAAGACCTATCTATATCAGTGCAACGTAAAGCAAATTATAAAAAAAGGTCTCCTGAATATATTTTAAGCATAATAAGATAATAATGAACAATTACTGGTAGACAAAATATATGAACTTTAAGATTTAAAAGCAATATTTATTCTTGTTATTGCTCAAACCTCTTTTCCTTAAAATTTCTTCTCCATTGACATGATTTTCAGAGAGAGGATTTAACTTCAAATTGTGACAAGTATGCTTGGAGTAGACCTAATGCACGCTTCCACATGTACAGAGGTTTCATTCACTGTTGCAAAGGGCTAATAAGTTTATTCAGGAGTACTACTACTCAAAATCCATGGCCTAAGGACATCAGAGCTCTACGGAGTGTATTTGTGTATAAAATGCTATAAAATGTGTATGTGCAAAGTGTGGCCTAAAACTACATTTAGAGAGGTAGAAGACTCATTATGTACACAAGCTCTGCAAAGTAGACACTGCACCAAATCGTAAATGTATGGGTTTGGTGAACAAGGCACAGTGTTCAGAAAAGGTCAGTCAGGAATTTGCTTCATGTCGCACCAACGCAGATAGATCTTATAACGACAGTGGGATAGGTAAGGGATGGGAGTGTGGGAAGGAAGCGGCTGTGGCCTTAATTAACGAACAACCCCTCAGTATTTGCCTGTTGTGAAAGTGGGAAACCATGGAAAACCATCTTCAGGACTGCCAATAGTGGAATTCGGACCCACTATCTCCAAACCATACTGTGTCATTGCCTTCTGTAGATCTACAAACGATAAACATAACTTGTATTCCTCTTGTAGCATTTTTCAATTGCTTAATGCACACTGAAAATCTAGTTCTGATAGTCCATCTGTGGTCTCAGACCTCACTGGTTTTCATTCAACTTACCCTCCACCATTCATCCACCCTCCTTTCCAAAATGTCTGTGAACACTTTGCAAAGTATACTGATCAACAAAATACCTTGATAGTTGTTGCAATTCTTCCTGTTCTTTTGCTTATAGATAGGTGCAATTACTGCTTTCGTCCAATCAGGAGATACCTTCCCCTCACATTTCATACTAATTCTATTACTTTTCCCTCACAGCAGATTTCACAATTTCAGGTGTAATTTCATCTATTCCTGCTGCTTTATGACAATGTAGTTTATTTATCATCCTTTCCCCTTTCTTGCATGTAATTTCACTACGATCACATTGTATTCTGCTCCCCATGAAGACCATTGTTCAGGACTTCAACAGAAAGATTTCCTTTTATGCTGAGAAGACTTTTACATTTTTTTCTTCCATATGTCCAGTGATGCCCTGGGATTTACAATGATTTCACCTAATTTACCCAAAATGCTATTAATTTCCCTCTTCCCCCATCTCTATGATTCTTTAACACAGTCCAGAAAGGTTTCCCTGCTGCTTGACCAAGCTATTCCAGGTTATTACCAAACTTTTCCATGATTTCTTCTTGCACTCCTCAGTGATTTGTTTCACCCTGTTTCATTCATCTGCGTACAATTCCCTTTCTACACCAGTTCTTGTTTGGAGCCATTTTTGGTATGCCTTCTTTTTACGTGCTGACATGACTTCATTAATCCACCAAGAGGTTTGCTTTTTGCCATCTTTGCACACAGATGTTCCAAGACATTTACTTGCTGTTTCCCTGTATGCCACACATTCTCTTTCTATAACCAGAATCTCCTGACTCCTTATGCTTTGGAACTCTTCAGTAATCATATCCTTGTACTTCTGTCTAATTTCCTCATCCTGGAATTTTTCTACCCTTATCCATATGCAGACAGACTGCAGACAGTTACATATATACATGGATCAAATATTAACTAGGATTTGTTGTATTATTATTTACATATTTTACACCATATTGGAGCACTTAAATCAATACATTTAAGTTAATTTCTTCTTTTTCTTCTCCCAGAACTTTCTCATCCTCTCCGACCTGGAAGCCCTTTGTGTGTCCGATATAATATATTGTTACCGTTCAACTGTTTTTAGTTTGAGACTTATGCCATTGGTTTACTATCACAGTTAAATAATTGTAACATCAATACAAATCAGTTATCAGGTTAGGAAACTATATACGAACAGAATAATTCAAGCTAAATAAACCCTGGTGAATAGAATGCATGTACTCTCAAACATCTTCACACTCATATTGACATACAATTTTGCAGTAATATGAAGTCAAGTACACCTGTAAATATATCAATTAAGTTACTAATTAAACCTCCTTTGAAGTAAAGCATGTTATATAGCTAGGGCCCAGATTTAAAAAAAATGCATATGCACATATGCAATTGCATATTTTGACATATTTTGAGGGTTAGTGCATATTCTAGACGTAACAGCATATTCCGGTACATAATGTGTTAGCGAAGTGATTGGTGAAAGCGTAAGGCAAAAATTCAACAAATTAATAATGCCACGCAAGGTGAAGCAAGTGCCAATGGAAGCCATAGTTAAGCAGGCCATACAAGAAGTACTGAGCAGCAAGGAGACACTTGGCATGCTTGCCAACCTTATCCAGGACCGGGTAACAAAGTCAGTTGTTGATCAATTAAAGGAGACTATTAATTTTAATACGAGTGTAATTGAAGAACTTAGGAGGGCCCTGGAGGAGCGGGACAAAACAATCAGTGATCTAAAAACTGAACTGCAGGATAAAACTGACTGTTTGGAACAATATCAAAGAAGGCAGTGCCTACGTGTGTTCGGTATACCGGAAACTGCGGACGAGAACACTGACAACTTAGTTCTAGACATTGCGAAGGAAATCGGGGTCAGTCTTTCCGTGGATGACATTGATAGGTCTCACAGGGTTGGGAAAATCCAGAACGGGCGTCCGCGACCTATAATTGTCAAGTTTGTATCATACCGTAAGAGAAACGCTATGTTCACGAACAAAAAGAAACTTAAGGGCTCGAATAAAACCATCCGCGAGGACCTTACTCCAGTAAGACTCCGGCTTCTTCAGGACGCAGTCGCAAAATTTACAGTCCAAAACGTATGGTCTAGAGATGGGATCATATATGTAAAACATGGGAACCGAAAAATAGCCATTACTAATCGTTCAGATTTGAACAGTATTCACTAGCCATGAGCAGACTCTCTGCAAAACAAGGACCGCCATAGTTGTTTTAGTTCACTTAAGTTAATTTTCCACATAGTTGTAGTGTTAATTTAGGTAGTATAGTTGTAGTAGGTACTTCTTACCATCAGTTGTCATAACGTTCAAGTTGGCAGCATTAAGCAACCAGAAAACAAATGTCTCTAATTTCAGCCTCCTTTCACCACTGTCCCAGGCAGGTCATTACCCCGTCGTGCCAGCCCCCTCGAAGAATACCGCTAACCGTCTCAAAGACATTCTTGCGCCCTACCCTACTTCTCTACAAATAGCACATGTCAATGCACAGAGCATTGTCCCACATTTCTCAGAATTCCCCGAAATATTTTCAACCTGTAATCTGCATGCTATAATGATTTCAGAATCATCATGGCTGCGTCAGTCTATCCCTTCAGCACTGGTTAAAATGAGTGGATACACTTTAATTAGGAACGATAGAGAAGGAAAGCCTGGAGGCGGAGTCGGAATGTTCATACGTGGCGATTTGAAATACAAGGTAATATTCAAATCGCCAAGTGAATACTCTCACAGGCCGGAGTTCTTGTTCGTAGAAATTGAAATTCGTGGTACGAAGTGTTTACTCGGTGTAGTGTATCGCCCACCGAAGACCGGAAACACAACGGATCTAGAGGAAGTCCTACAGGATTTAATATCCAGGTATGAACACATGGTTTTAATGGGAGATTTTAACACTGATCTGACAAATGCAACTATTGAAACTAGGGGATTAACATGCATGTTCGAATCCATTAATATGACAATTCTGCCCTTACAACCCACACACCATGTTGCAACCTCGCACACACTCCTTGACCTAATCGTTGTAAACAATAAAGACCGTATATTGTCACATGGACAGGTGCCTGTGCCAGGCCTTTCCCGTCATGATATGATTTACGCAGCATACTCTTTGAAGTGTCCAAAATACAAGCCTAAGATAATCACATACAGAGATTTCAAAAATTTGAACGAAGAAGCCCTCGTTGAGGACGCTCTGAGCACACCATGGCACACAGTTCAGTACATAAAGGACATTGACGACAAAGTATCTCATTTTAACGAACTTCTCTTAACTTCATACGACAGACATGCCCCATTATGTACTGCTCGAGTAAAGCGACCATCTAACCCTTGGCTCAATCAAGAAATTCGTGATCAAATGAAAGACAGAGACGTAGCCTATAGCTACTATGTGAAATATCCAACACAGGACAATTTTGAGAAATATAAGAGACTCCGAAATAAAACAACGCAGATGATAAGAAACGCTAAAATACGCTACTCGTACGAAGTTTTAAATACACATAACTCTGCAGCTGTATGGAAAACTCTCCGCGATATGGGTCTAAATAAAACAAAGACAAAGGATAGTAACTGTAATGTACCTTTGGACGATCTGAATAATTATTTTAGCTCAAGAAACGTCCAGACGAACGGAAATACCAAGAGAGCCACTATTGACAAAATATCTTCAAAGAGAAAGCATGGTGGAAAAACATTTTACTTCTCTCATGTGACTCCAGGTGATGTAAAGAGCGCCCTCAATGACATAAAATCAGGGTCTACCGGACACGACGGAATAAACCTGTCCCTTTTAAGAAAAATTCTAGACATCATTCTTCCTACAATAACGCACATTATTAACACCTCTCTTATGACGGGACTCTTTCCTGTGAACTGGAAAAATGCCATCATCAGACCCTTGCCGAAAAATAGTACCCCTATAACCTTTGACGATTACCGGCCTGTTAGTATCCTCCCTGTACTAGGAAAAGTACTGGAAAAACTAGTACACAAACAAATGACAGACTATCTCTTACATCATAACTTACTCGACAGATATCAATCAGGGTTCAGATCGAATTACAGTACCAACACAGCATTGGTAAAAGTAACTAACAACATTCAGCTAGCAATGGATAACGGACAAATGACAATTCTAATTCTTCTCGACCTTACAAAAGCATTTGACTGCGTAGACAAAGACATTTTACTAGCCAAATTAGAAGCGATGAAATTTTCTGATAATGTATTATGCTGGGTACGTTCCTATCTCAGTGGACGTAAACAATGTGTGTCAGTGGGAGACAATATGTCTAGATGGCTAAATACTGAGATGGGGGTAGCACAGGGTGGGGTGTTATCACCGCTTCTGTTCTCCCTATACATGAATGACCTATCAGAACAACTGACGAACTGTAAATATCACTTATATGCTGACGATATCCAATTGTATATTCATACCAAGCCGAATGACATACAAGAAGCAACCATGAAACTAAACGAAGACCTATTTAACATTAATGAATGGACTAGTAGCCACTGCCTGAAGGTAAACCCATTAAAATCGCAATCCATCATAATAGGATCTAAAAACGCGCATGCCAAGTTAGAAAGTATCAATATACCAGTTATCAAGATCAATGAAACACCTATAACACTGAAAGACTCAGTTAAGAACCTTGGAATAATTTTTGATAAGTATTTAAGTTGGTCAGAGCACGTAACAAAAATTTGTCAACGTGTATTCGGCTCATTACACTCACTGCACAAACTGAGGGACTTTCTTCCTGTCAAAACCAGGAAACTGCTCGTTCAAGGACTAATTCTACCAATATTTGATTATGGTGACGTAGTCTATAATAACATAAGTTATTCACTTGGTTCCAAACTTCAACGGGCGCATAATGCCTGCATTCGATTCATTCTAAATGTTCCGCTCCATTCCCACATCAGCCCATTCCTCCATCAGCTGTCCTGGTTAAGATTATAAGATAGACGCAAGCACCATGCTGTTTCTCTTCTGCACAAAATACTGCGAACAGGTAAACCAGACTACCTGAGAATAGATTTCAGCTACCTCTCTCCCTCAGGCAGAACACCCGCAAGGTCATCAACACAATCCCTGTTGTCCATCCCCAATCACCACAGTAGGATATACAACAACTCATTTGTACCGAGGACCATACGTTCCTGGAATTCCCTCCCGGCTGAAATTAGAGACATAAGCAACCTAAAGGTATTCAAAAGAACGTGCTGGAACTTTTATCTACAATCAGAATAATTTACTCCAAGAAGTACCCTCAAATGTTAAATTAAGTCAAATGAATAAAATGTAAATGTAAGATTAATAACATTGACAATTTTTGAGGTATAGTTTTAATAATAGTAAATACTATAAATTCATTTTAAAGTGTTAAAAACAAATTATGATACTTTACATTTTCAGTTAAATTACATTCATGTTAATTTTAAATTATATTAAACTTATTTCTAATTTTAAGTAGTTATAATGTTCTGTTTACACAGGTGTACAATTATATGGTTTGGCATAATAGCAGGCTTTATAGCCTGAGCCCCGCCATGTACAGAAAGACATAAATAAATAAATAAATAAAATAAATGTCTGAATTTAAGGACAATTACAAGAACTACTAAAATAAATCAGTTTTGTACATCCCTAGCTAGTTGCCTATTTTATGTGCATCCCTCACTAGTTGGTATTTTTGACTCTCTGTGTAACGGCACTTTATTTTCACAACTGACAATGGCAACAGATAGCTTAGGTGTGGGTAGGCAGGCTGCACTTCCCTGAATTCCTTTCTCTACCACAGCAGATAATAATCTCAGGGGGTTGGGCACTTGGTCAAGTCATAAGTTTCTTCAGTTCACTAGTTATGTTCCATTTTAATGTCCTGCATCTCATTTTTAAAAGTGTTCGTTTCTAAAAATACCTAAGGAAAAGAGCAGCAGAAGAGATTTACTATATGAGTGGGTGTCGGGTAATAGAGACTATTCAACAGATGGTGTCATCGTGTACTCTCAAGTTTGCTCAAAGGAAGTGAAATGTGAAAAGAAATTTCAGCTTGAACAGCATTCAAAAACAACTGCACATATTAAAGCAAAATAGCACAACACAACAGCTACTTCTTACGCAGGTAAAACCCAAGTCATGTATTCTTAATACATTTTCAAATTATCTTTGTAGGGCTTTCGTATGCAGCAACATTCCATGGAATAAATTAAACAATCTGGTTCTGCGATCATTTCTCGAGAAATACTGTGTAAATAAAAAAATACCAGATGAATCAACTCTTAGGAAAAATTACCTACCTCCGTTATATGAATCTACCCTGGAATTGATCCGTTCTGATTTCGGAAGGAACTGTGTCAGGATATCGGTCGATGAGACAACGGATTCATGTGGCAGTTACATAGCAAATTTCGTGGCTGGTAAAGTACTTGTAAAGTACTAGAGAAAACCAACCATAGCACAATAGCAAAATTTGTAAAGATTTCTGTCCGACTATTGTGGCCATCTGAAATTGAGAATAATTGTTGTAAAGTGCTTGGTACTGCTCACAGATGCAGCTTCGTATATGTTGAAAGCAGCAAAGGCCCTCCAAGTATTTTATCCAAAACTCATACACATAACCTGTTTAGCGCACGGATTATACTGCACTGCAGAATAAATACGCGCACAGTTTGCAGCTGTTAACAATTTAATTGGATGTGGGAAGAAACTGTTTCTAAAAGCACCAGCTTGTGTCCAGTTTTACAAAGATTGTCTACCTGAAGTTCCTTTGCCATCTGAACCTGTCCTGACTAGGTGGGGGACATGGTTAACTGCAGTATCATTTTATCAGGAAAATTTTAATGAAGTGAAAGAAGTTGTTACAAAACCTGAAGATGAGCATATTGCGTGTGTCCGTGATGCAAAAGTTGTGTTTGAAACTGCTACTGTTTATCAAGATGTTAATTTCATTTATGCACATTTTTCTAAACTTCCAAAAGCCATTGAGATCTTAGAATCTTCTGGTACTCCCCTCCATGAATCACTTGATCTCATTGAGAAAGCTGCGTGTTCATTGAATTCCGCTCCAGGCGAAATTAGAGAGAAGATTAAATGCAAGTTAGAAAAGGTGTTGAATTTGAACCCAGGACTGAAGAATATTAATTAGTCAATACTTGAGTGGAACTAGGGTATCCTTGCCAGATGTATGCTCCGAAACGTTGGTGCCCATGTATAAGTACTGTCCAATCACGTTAGATGATGTAGAACGATCATTCTCAGCCTATAAACTCATTTTGACGGACAATAGAGATAGTTTGTCTCCAGAAAACATTGAAAGACTACTAGTTACCTATTGTGATCCTTCTTTTTGCAATAAATGATACCTGTAAATAGGTAAGTGAATAAAATTGCATGTTTTTAAGAGCATATTTCCTTATTTTCCATGCATATATTCTAACTTTTTAGTGCACTTTTGCATGCATATTTTCAGGTTTTTTAGTGCATATAAATCCGGCCCCTATGTATAGCATATGTAGTGTACCAATAAATTGCACGTACCAGCTGAAAGTGTATGTTGAGAGCACGAATTCAAAACAGAGCGTGAACGGAGAATGCTAAAGCACAATACAGAGGGAGAGATTCTAAATACAATAATTTTAAGTTCTTTCCCTAAACTGGAATTATTCAGTGTTGGCAAAATAAATTCATGACACCTCTGTACAGTTTTTGATTGTCGTCTTCCGAGCTGGTTCTCCAGGCGGCGTCTTACCATGGTACCACGGTCCCACGTAGTCTGCCCATAACCATAGTATCATAATCCATCAATGACCACTCCCCACCATAGTACCACGATCCGTCAATGACCGCTCACCACCATAGTACCACGATTCATCGATGACCTGGAAGTTCTGAATGATCTCGTCGCGGGCTCACTTCACTTGTAATTCTACTTAGCATGAGTGTCCACCTTTTAAAAGTCCCCCAAGCACATTCACTTTTATGTTTCAAACACAACTATAATCACTTTATATGTTGGATAGCTGTTTGAACTTAAACACTCACTCTGAGAAAAATTTGGAAATTAAATGAGATGAATTTAGCAGTTTCTTGCCACCTTTAAGAAGAAGATAACTAAGTTTGAATGTCCCTGAATAATTGGTATTTATCACAAAATAAAGAAACTGTGAAAGAGTTTATCTGTCACTCAAACACTGCAAAACACACAAGAGTTTATTGGAGTTACTAGACATTGCTTTAGGCACAGAAATACAACACAAGTTTGTAGAAATGTTCTTATAATGCTAATAACTGTTCATAAGTCGACAGTCTCTGAACCACTTGTGCTATTCAAAATATTCATACGTAGAATGGGACAGTTATGTCCATCTAGTTTAAATGAGACAAATGTTTTAAGACACTTGGCCATTCACAAATGTTAATCACAGTTCTTTTTATATGGAGTGTAATATGCTGGGTAAATGTTCACTGAATAATGTGAAATATTGAAATATCCTAATGTTTCACTTGAAAGATTTAACATATTCAAGACACCTGTCAGTGCAGATTCTAAGTTTCACTGTTCACCAAGATATTTCAAAGACTCAAAACTTTCTATGTTCTCGTTTATACATGAGGTTTTAAGTTTCACTGTCCATCAAGATAGTTTACAGACTCGGAACTCAATCTGTGTTCTCATTTACACACGGGATTATAAGTTTCGCTGTACTCACAGAATATTGAATTCACTTGAACAGAGTTTCTGGCAGAATTACAACAGCACTTTGAGCAATATCAGTGTTACATGGCGAGCCTGATGGGTCAGAATTCCCAGCGATGAATGCTAAATGCTCTAGCCTGACAGCCCTCTTTTATACGTTTTTCGGCTGTGACGTCATCCGATAGCGTAATTACGTTCTTGTGTAATATCTCCTGTTTACCTGCATAGATTTTTCTGAAACTTGTACACGGAGACGTTTATGTTGCTACATACACAATGACGTACTTCTCTTGTCACTAAGTCAGTTATTATAGAAGATTTTTTTATGGAATTCCCTCAAATGTGTGACGTAACTTGTCCGTAGTCAAGGTCAGTGCTATGAGTTGTCTGGCTGCCGTGGGTTGGAGCAGGCTGCCTATCTACCATACCTCCTGTGAGACTTGTTAGAAACACAAGCTGAGGCGAGTTGAAGCATATTACTTACTCATATCTCGTAATAAAAAACAAGCCAAACCAAACCCCATGGCACTACAGCCCTTGAAGGGCCTTGGCCTATCAAGCGACCGCTGCTCAGCCCGAAGGCCTGCAGATTACAAGGTGTCGTGTGGTCAGCACGACGAATCCTCTCGGCCGTCATTCTTGGCTTTCGAGACCAGGCATATCTCGTAATACTCAAGAAATATCTTATGTACCTGCTAATCCATAGACAATTTAGTGTATACTTATCTTCCTGATCCATGAGAGCACTTCAGGAAATTATCATCTTGTTGTATTTTCCCTTTGAACAATGAACATCACCACACCATCAATCATAGGACATCCATCTTGAAAATAGTAACATCTATCTAGCATAGAATACCGTAGCTGGAATTGAAGAATTTTGAAAACTTGTGTCCACGAAATGTTGACTCATATCAGTTAACACCTGCACTGTGGCTTTCTGTTGGAACTTGGTTATTGTACAAGAAGTCTACCAGTACCTGTTATCCCTATTTATCCCTATACAGTCTGGTATATTTTGTACTGTTTTGCCTTTGTAGATGGTTTTCTTCCTCCTAAAACAGTCACCACTACCAACACTACCACCTCTGCTGAAAGTTTTGAGAAACACTTCAGACCTTTGCAGTCTGGCCCTTCCTCATTTCTTGTACTATAAAAATCTCAACAATGTGATTTTTGATCCCTCTCAGTATTAATAATAATACAAACATTGCACGACATTCTGGAGAGGTGAACATTATTGTCTACCGGCATGTGATCATGTTTCCTCATTGTGTTAATAATGATATATTTTGATCATGCTACTGTAATTAATTCTCTGATCTTTTATAATTTGATGCCCATATTTCAGTGGAGAATAACAATGAGAGTCTTAGAAAGGAGCTTACTGATGTACGACGTCAGCTTGCTGATACCAACTATGAGAAGGAAAAATATAGTGGCTCAAATAAGGAGTTAAGAGACCATGTGAAAAGGATAGAAGGCGAGAAGAGGGAACAAAGCAGGGCCCTTGAGGAAGCCTTTCAGAAGATAGCAGGTAAGTATATGTTACTTTACTATGTTTGATTTAGCTTATACGTTGGTAACCACCATGACAAGAGATTTTTGTTGTGGAGGAATCTGTTAGATGTGGGAAAAACTACCATCTCCTGGCTCTTATTCTGAATCTCTCTTAAATGTTATTGTGTTATTGATTGGACAGGTATCAGACTGATAAGATTTATGCTTCCACGGCCCATAATTGTAGACGTGATAGTAGTAAGCTTTCGACCAAGTGCGATAGCTGCAATCGCTTAAGTGCAGTCAGTATCCAGTATTCGAGAGATAGTGGGTTCGAACCCCACTGTCGGCAGCCCTGAAGATGGTTTTCTTTTCAGTTCGCAGAGAACTTTGCTCCGCATCTTCAGAAGAAAATCTCCTCTGTTCACGAGCAAGACTTCTCTTCTTCTTTCTTTGATTTTGGCCATCTAAGGACCACAGAAAGTAACCCTGTGCATTAAACTTAATCCTTCTTTTCTTAACTTCCAATAGTTCTTCATCCTTTCACTTTGCTGTTTCCTCCTCTCTTGTGTCCAGATGTTATTATTACCTTTCCTCTTTTCCTTCTCCTGGAAACCCTTCAAATTTTGTATCAATCTTCTGAAAGTTGTTCTGCCTTGTATTACATCATCTGTTATTCCAATCGATGTCATATCTTTTTTTACTCCTTGGATCCACTGGTTACCATTCTTGCTCTTGTAAATATGGTTAAACGCTTGTTTTGTCAATCTACTGTTATCCATCCTCATTACGTGACCAAAAAATTTAATTCTCCTCTTTCTGAACGTGTCTAACAGCCTTTCATTTTCTTCATCCTTGTATAGATCTTTATTTCTCCTATGTCTAAACTCTTCTTTCTTCATTTTCATCATCATCATCATCATCATCATCATCATTTCCCAACTCCAGTTTCCCGGGTGTGATGCCTTCGTTTTCAATGGTCCTCATATTTTCCTCAATATTTTTCTTTCTATTTTCTCAATCTCTTCTATTTTACCAGTTTTCATAGAGAACATGCATTCTGTGGCATACAGACTCTCTGGTTTGATTACTGTGTTGTAGTGTTTAATTTTAGTTTACCTTGAGAGATTCTTCTTATTGTAGATATCTTTAGTGAGTTGGTATGCTAGTTCCAGTTTTCTTGCTCTTGATCTGTTTGCTTCCTTATCGAGTCCATTAACCTGAATTATTTCAGCTATGTATTTAAATTCATTCACCTTGTTGATTTTCCTGTACTCTGTTTTTAGCGCTTTGGGTGAATCCCTAATATTTAACATGAATTTAGTCTTCCCAAAAGATATCTTAAGTCCAACTTTTCCTGCTATTTCTTTCAGGACGTTGATTTGCTCTAAAGCAGTCTCTGTACTTCCAGAGAGGATTGCTATATCATCAGCAAAGGCCAAACAGTTTACAAACCCTTTTTTGCTTTGAACCTAGTCTTATCTCGTGATGGAGTCCCCTCTTCTTAAAGTCTTTTTTCCCATACTCTTATTACCTTTTCCAGGATGATAATAATGAATATGTTGTTTGAGTCATCAGTCCATAGACCAGTTTGATGCAGCCATCCATGCCACCCTACCCTGTGCTAACCTTTTCATTTCTACGTAACTATTGCATCCTACATCTCCTCTAATCTGCCTGTCATATTCATACCTTGGTCTACCCCTACCGTTCTTACCAATCAACTTCCTTCTTAACAATCACTTCCTTCAAAAACCAACTGAACAAGTCCTGGGTGTCTTAAGATGTGTCCTACCATTCATCTCTTCTTCTCGTCAAATTTAGCCAAATCGATCTCCTCTCGCCAATTCGATTCAGTATCTCTTCATTCGTGATCCGATCTATCCATCTCACCTTCAGCATTCTTCTGTAACACCACATTTCAAAAGCTTCTATTCTCTTTCTTTCTGAGCTAGTTATCGTCCATGTTTCACTTCCATACAATGCCACGCTCCATACGAAAGTCTTCAAAAACATCTTTCTAATTCCTATATTAATGTTTGAAGTGAGCAAATTTCTTTCTTTAAGAAAGCTCTTCCTTGCTGGTGCTAATCTGTATTTTATATCCTCCTTACTTCTGCCATCGTTAGTTATTTTACTACCCAAGTAAGAATATTCATTTACTTCCTTTAAGACTTCACTTCCTAATTTAGTATTACCTGCATCACCTGCATCACCTGCCTTTGTTCGACTGCACTCCATTAATTTTGTTTTGGACTTATTTATTTTCATCTTGTACTCCTTACCCAAGACTTTGTCCATACCATTCAACAGCTTCTCAAGATCTTCTGCAGTCTCAGATAAAATAACAATATCATCGGCAAATCGCAAGGTTTTGATTTCCTCTCCTTGGATTGTGATTCCCTTTCCAAATTCCTTTTTGATTTCTTTTACTGCCTGTTCTATGTAGACATTGAAAAGGAGGGGCGACAAACTGCAGCCTTGCCCCACTCCTTTCTGGATTGTTGCTTCTTTTTCAAAGTCCTCGATTCTTATTACTGCAGACTGCTTTTTTCTTTTTTCCGGTATCTGATCCCAATCACCTTCAGAATCTTAAATAGCTTGGTCCAATCAACATTATCGAATGCCTTTCATAGATCGATGAATGCCATGTACATGGGCTCATCCTTCTTGATTCGATCCTCTAAGATCAGACGTAAAGTCAGGATTGCTTCACATGTTCCTACATTTCTTCTGAAGCCAAATTGATCTCCTCCCAGCTCAGCTTCAACTTGTTTTTCCATTCTTCTGTAAATAATACGTGTTACAATTTTACAGGCATGAGATACTAAACTGATGGTGCGGTAGTTTTCACACCTGTCAACACTGGCTTTCTTGGGAATAGGTATAACAACATTCTGACGAAAATTGGATGGGACTTCTCCTGTCTCATACATCTTACACACTAAATGGAATAACCTTGTCATGCTGGTTTCTCCTAAGGCAGTCAGTAATTCAAAGGGAATGTCATCAATTCCAGGTGCCTTGTTCCTATTTAGATCGCTCACAGCTCTGTCAAACTCTGACCTCAAAATTGGATCTCCCATTTCATCGGAATCAACAGCCTCTTCTTGTTCCAGAACCAAATTATCTACTTCTTTATCTTGATACAACTGTTGGACATGTTCATGCCATCTTTCTGCTTTGTCTTCTTTCCCCAGAAGTGACTTTCCATCTGAGCTCTTAATATTCATACACCTAGATTTCCTTTCTCCAACGGTTTCCTTGATTTTCCTGTATGCAGCATCTACCTTTCCTAGAACCATACAACCTTCGATATCCTTGCACTTTTCCTTCAGCCATTCTTCCTTAGCTACCTTGGACTTTCTATCCACTTCATTCTTTAATCGCCTGTATTCTTTTCTGCCCTCTTCATTTCTAGCATTCTTGTATTTCCGTCATTCATCAATCAGGTGTAGTATCTCCTGAGTTATCCACTGATTCTTAGTTGATCTTTTCTTCCTTCCTAACATTTCTTCAGCAGACCTACTGACTTCATTTTTCATGACTATCCACTCTTCCTCTATTGTGTTCAGCCTTTTCATTTAGTCCTTGTGCAATATGTTCCTTGAAACACCAAGCTCGATAGCTGCAGTGGCTTAAGTACGGCCGGTATCCAGTATTCGGAAGATAGTAGGTTCGAACCCCACGGTCGGCAGCCCTGAAAATGGTTTTCCGTGGTTTCCCATTTCACACCAGGCAAATGCTGGGGCTGTACCTTAGTTAAGGCCACGGCCGCTTCCTTCCCACTCCTAGCCCTTTCCTGTCCCATCGTCGCCGTAAGACCTATCTGTGTCGGTGCAATGTAAAACAACTAGCAAAAAAAAAGTTCCTTGAAACAATCCCTCACACTCTTTTCTTTCAACTTGTCTAGATCCTATCTTTTTGCATTCTTTCCTTTCTTCAATTTCTTCAGCTTCAGATGGCATTTCATGACCAACAAGTTGTGGTCAGAGTCCACGTCTGCTCTTGGGAAAGGTTTGTAATCCAACACCTGGTTTCTGACTTAATGAAGTCTATTTGATACCTTCCAGTGTCTCCAGGTCTCGTCCACATATACAGCCATCGTTTGTGGTGTTTGAACCAACTATTGGCAAGGACTAAATTATGATCAGTGCAGAATTCAACCAGCCAACTTCCTCTTTCGTTCCTTTGTCCCAATCCGAATTCTCCTACTGTATTACCTTCTTTTCCTTAGCCTACCACTGCATTCCAGTCTCCCATCACAATTAGATTCTTGTCACCTTTTACATATTGTATTACATCTTCTATCACTTCATATATTCTTTCGACTTCCTCATCATCCGCTGAGCTAGTAGTCATATAGACCTGCACTATTGTGGTGGGCATTGGTTTGATGTCTATCTTGACGACAATAATTCTTTCACTATGCTGGTCATAGTAGCTTACCCTGCCCTATTTTCTTATTCATTATTAAACTAACTCCTGCATTTCCCCTGTTTGATTTTGTGTTGATAATTCAGTAGTCGCCTGATCAAAATTCCTGTTCTTCCCGCCAACGTACTTCGCTTATACCAACTACATCACTTTAGTCTATCCATCTCCCTTTTCAAATTCTCTAATCTACCACAACGATTCAAACTTCTAACATTCCATGCTCCGACTCGCAGAATGTCGGTATCCATCTTCCTGATGATTGCCCCCTCTCGTATAATCCCCACCTGGAGATCTAAAGGAGGACTATTTTACCTCCGGAATATTTTACCTGGGAGGAAGCCATCATCAGTACATCATTCATACAGAGTGAGCTGCATAACCTTGGGAGTTAGGTACGGCTCTATTTTCCCATTGCTTTCAGCTGCATAGCAGTATCAACACAGCTAAGCCATCTTGAGTATTATTACAAGGCCATATCAGTCAATCATCTAGACTGCCGCCCTTGCAACTTCCGAAAGGCTGCTACCCCCCCTTTCGATGAACCATTCCTTAGTCTGGTCTCTCAACAGATACCCATCCGACATGGTTGCACCTGCGGCTCGGCTACCTGCATCATTGGAACGCGCGAGCCTCCCCACCACGTCAAGGTCACATGGTTCGCAGGGGAGGATATAATGAATAATAATAATATTAATAATGAATGTTTGAATTTTTTTTTTTTTTTTTTTTTGCTATGGGCTTTACGTCGCACCGACACAGATAGGTCTTATGGCGACGATGGGAGAGGAAAGGCCTAGGAGTTGGAAGGAAGCGGCCGTGGCCTTAATTAAGGTACAGCCCCAGCATTTGCCTGGTGTGAAAATGGGAAACCACGGAAAACCATTTTCAGGGCTGCCGATAGTGGGATTCGAACCTACTATCTCCCGGATGCAAGCTCACAGCCGCGCGCCTCTACGCGCACGGCCAACTCGCCCGGTGAATGTTTGAATTTAAGAATGCTTTAACATTGGTCAATCGTAAGTGGTACTCTCGTTCATCACTGGATGGTTCACTCCGCACCAACCTTCCAAGTGGGAGGTGACGATCCCATCTTAGCTCCAATTAAGATTTTTCTTGTCCCATCATATATGCGTGCGAAGTAAACAGCTAAGTCACCAGGTGAATCAGGGATGAATGTGGTATAAAAAATACCATATTTACGCGAATAATACCCGCATGTTTTTAAAAAAGGTTTGAGGCATGAAATTGGGATGCGGGTTTTATTTGAGTCAATGTTGGCATTATTTTTTCAAAATCAGCCTTCCTAAAGTTAGGGTTCAGGGATTATTCAGTGGCGGGGATTATTCGCGTAAATATGGTATTTCTAAACCACCTAAATCACACTATTAAAGTTATACAAACCTTATGTTACAAAACTTATGTTACCCACAGTTATGTTTAGTTCACATTTTTTAAATTATAATCCTGGCATGTTAGTCTTAAGAGATTACTAATGTTTGTATATATTGGTTTGTATATATTGGTTAAAAAGGTCCCAGACCTTGACCTAGAGGTTGTGTACAAGCTGATGATGCCCAAAATAATGGGTGAAACATGTACCTGACCTGATAAGTCTACATAAATTCATGTAGATTCAAACCACATTATACGTGGAAAGTGTTGAATAGGTGGTTTTTATTAAATTATCCTTGAAATTCTATGCCTAACGTCATCTTCAGTACGGAACAATAATGAGAGTTGTTACTTGTAACATACCACTTAGTCGAGCAGCTCGTCTCCTTTCTCCCAAGTCCTCCCAATCCAAACTTTGCAACATTTTTGTAACACTACTCTTTTGTCGGAAATCACCCAGAACAAATCGAGCTCCTTTTCTTTGGATTTTTTCCAGTTCTTGAATCAAGTAATCCTGGTGAGGGTCACATACACTGGAACCATACCGGTACTCTAGTTGAGGCCCTCTCCTTTACATCCTAACTACAACCCCTAAATACCCTCATAACCATGTGCAGAGATCTGTACCCTATATTTACAATCATATTTATGTGATTACCTCAGTGAAGATCTTTCCTTATATTAACACTGTCATGAGGAGCCTATGTAGTAGTCTTTGGCTGTACATTTGCTACAAACAGTTTTCCGCAGACATGACACTTCACAATTGACTTTTTTCCAGTGCAGTTAGTCTTTACATGAAAATGAGTAAGCATCTCTTGTCTATCAGAATATTTGTTCAGGCACTTCAGCTCATGTTTACTGCCCTGCCTGCTGCATAAGTTTCAGCTAGTTCCTCTCCCAGCTGCAGAATTAATTCTCTGTGCTTCACTTCAGTTTCTTTTAGTGCATTATACACCACCCACAAATTCATTCCTGCCAAATCCAATGGGAAAGTGTGAACTACCCATTGCCTGGGCGGTGCTTTCGCTGAGTACTTACAGGACTTTTGATCAACCACATCATCTCCATAGTTAGATCCATTATAAAAAGTTACCATGTCTCTCTTTTCACTACCCTAAATTTGAACATCTGGATGCAAGAACAGTTTGCACTCAGAGAATTAGAGTAGGCGAAGCTTTATCTGTCTCTGTAATAATTAAGAGGGGAATTCCTCAAGGCAATATTATTGGACCTTTATGTTTTCTAATATATATCAATGATTTGTATAAAGAAGTGGAATCAGAGAAAAACTCAAACAAGAACATTTTTGTTCATAGATTGTTAGTGTAGAATCATTGGTCTTCTTGCTGTGGTATACAACTTTCCCTTTGCCTCTTTTTGACAAAGACCGGTACTTCCGAACAAGCTCTGTTCATAGTACCTATAAGGGTAGTTGAATTGGTTTCAAGGTTTCAAGCTAGAGACAAGGAGGTAAAGAAACTGTCACATGTGATATTTCTTCCTTTGTACATGTAAGGCCCTGTATGTTTCCTTATAGCAAAGTCACCAAGTTACTCACTGTTGGGTTTAGTGTTATCTCTTCCAAGATAATGGAAAGCATTCTCTACATACTCCAACACATTTCTGTCTGTATTTCTCTAGTTTTAAAGCCACAAACTGTATAAATCTGTCGCAGACATTTAGAAGGATAGAGCTGCTCATCTATAGTCATATATAGCACTGGTATGTAGCTACATTGTGTATTTGTAATGAAATTATGGCAAATAAAACTTATTTTGTCCTTTTAGATCTTGTACATTCAACATCAAATCTCAAAAATCGCATTATTTCCCTGAATCTGTCACATGCCATCATCACCTGTACAAAAGGAACACCCCTCTTCACTGTCTTTAGCCAATCTATTTCTAAGCTCTTCGCTCCTATGGCCCCACGGATGTACAGTGTACTAATAATGCTTCCAGTTCTTCAATTTTCAAAGCCTCTGTTTCAGTTCGCGCCACAATACGTTTCAGCATTTTGTCGGTGATCATCAGTCGCCAAGCACTGATGCAAGCCTCATTCACATAGTGTTTTACATGTGGAGTGGGGCCATGGTTATTCCTCAACACATAGTGTGCATGTCTACCAACTGTGACATCATTCACTACACCAACTACCCAGGTCATACCATCTGAATATAAAATTTTAGTGTCTGTGGCAACATATTTCTCCATCAGATGTAACGTTCAAAGGCTCACCCTCCGATTCATGGTCCGAAATGTCATTTAAGGTGTCAATAACATCTTGACTGAGTGAGTTGGCCATGGGTTTAGGGGCGCGCAGCTGTGAGCTCGTATTCGGGAGATAGTGGGTTTGAACCCCACTGTCGGCAACCCTGAAGATGGTTTTCCTTTGTTTTCCCATTTTCACACCAGGCAAATGCTGGTTGCCTGGGGCTGTACCTTAAGTAAGGCCACAGCCGCTTCCTTCCCACTCCTAGCCCTTTCTTATCCCATCGTTGTCATAAGACCTATCTGTGCCGGTGCAACGTAAAGCAACTTGTATGCCAGTTTTGTATTCCCAACTTGACATTCATTTCTCTTTGATTTCTTCCCTACTGATATCACTTCAGTCTTGAGAATGTTAATTTTCATATCATACTCACTGCACCAGTTTTCAAGTTCCAAGATACTAGATTGCAGACTTTCATCTCAGTCTGCCATTAAGAACAAGTCGTCAGGGTAGGCCAAACTGCTTACTACATTTCCACCTAACTGAATCCCTCTCTGTCGCTTTATACCTTTCAGTAGATGATCCATGTAAACTGAGAAATGTGAAAGATTACAGCCTCATCTAACTCCTGTAAATACCTTGAACCAAGAACTCATTTTATCATGAGTTCTCACTGCAGACTAATTGTCAGCATAAATGCCTTTGATAGCTTCTCTAAAGAAATAGATAATCAGGTAATAGTAATCAAATCAGTAATAGTAACCATATCAGTAATAGTAATCAAATCTGTGCTAATTATGCAATGGGGATATTTGAAGCACATTTGTTCCATTTTAATTTAGGCTTTCATATCCAGCTTCACAATGACTAAAGAAAAGAAAAATATTTTCTTAGACTGTAGGCCATTATATAATTGAGGGGTTGCCAGCAAGAACCCCACTAAGTAAAATTCTTTCTTGAATCTGAGGAAGAGATTGGGATATTGAATAAGGGCCTAAAAGTATAATTGGCTTAACCAAAATAAAACGACAGATATCATTAATATAGTCGCAGAGGTAGAATCCAGTATTTCGAAACTCCCCATTGAGATTCAAAACGATGTTAGATTTGAAGTAAAAATGAAATTACCTAAACTGGCTGAAGAGATAAATGTTAATTTTGATTTCACACAACTGTCTCATGTCCTGAAAATATTGGAAAAAATAATAGAGACCAGAATCAGAGATATTGTTGAACCAATTTTGGAAGAAGAGCAGTATGGTTTCAGACCAGGAAGGTCAACTACAGACCTTATATTTGCAATTAGGATGCTAATGGAAAAATACTGGGAGAAGAACAAGCCTTTATTCCTAATATTTTTGGACATTGAGAAAGCATACGATAGTGTACCAAGGGAAAGAATTTGGCAATGCATGAAAGAACTTCAAGTGCGAGACAGCCTCATAGACAAAGTGAAAATGTTGTATAGTGGGAACAGAAGCTGTATTCAAGTAGGAGGTGGTTTGTCGGACTGGTTTGAAACAAAGAGAGGAGTGCAGCAGGGCAGCTCATTGTCACCACTTCTATTTATTATTGTAATGGATGTAGTAATGAAATCTATTAAAAGGAAAGAACATGGAGATATCAAAGCCTTCACATTTGCAGATGATGTTGCGATCTGGAGTGACTCAGAAGATGAATTGGGAGAGAGAATACAAAGCTGGAATGAGGAGTTTAAGAAATATGGTTTAAACATCAGCAAGACCAAGACGGTGGTGATGAAAGTGTATGGGGAAGGAGCAGAACCAATAGTCATGTTAAATGAAGCTCAACTGGACAGCGTTCCAGTTTTCAAATACTTGGGTAGCATTATATCAAATGATAACCTAGCAAAACATGAGGTGAACAATCGAATCAATAAGGCAACACAATTCTACCACCAGGTAAGACACCTGCTGTGGGATGAGCAAATACCCATGAAAACAAAAATGACATTGTACAAGTCCTATTATACACCAATTCTTACATACAGTCTCGAAACCACAACACTGACCAATAGAGATAATTCCAAACTTCAGGCAGCTGAAATGAAATTCCTACGCACTATGATCCAGAAAACCAGGAAAGACAAGATTAGGAATGAGAAAATTAGAGAAGTAGGAATAGATGATTCTCTCCTAAATAAGATTCAGATATCAAGACTGAAGTGGTTTGGTCACATGAAGAGGATGCCAGTAAACAGAACTGCAAGGAAGGAATTTGACAGAAAGGTAGAAGGAAGACGACCCGTGGGAAGGCCACGAAGGAAATGGATAGATTTAGTTAAGAGCGATGTAATGCTGAGAGGTCATGATTGGGACAAGTTGGTGGAGGAAGAATGGTACAAGGACAGGATGAGATGGAGGAGGCTCATATACCACACCCGGGAAACTGGAGATGGTTTAGGATGATGATGATGATGATGATGAAAACAAATTCAGAAATTAAAAACAAAACTAAACGACAATAACATTATTGTTACAAAGGCAGACAAAGGAGGTTCTGCGGTCCTCTTAGACAAACACTTTTACACTCAAAAAACAGAAGAATTTTTTAATGATACAAGTTATTTGATAGTTGACAAAGATCCCACTATAAGAATTCAGCGCAATTTAAAAACTTTAATAAAAAATTCTAATTTTTTTTTCAACGAACAAGAGCAACAAAAACTTTTCAACATGAACCCCAATATTCCTACTGCCAGAGCTTTGCCGAAGATTCATAAGGACACCCCGATGCGTCCCATTATAAATTATAGGAATAGCCCTACCTATAAAGTGTCGAAGTTCATTCATAGGTTTTTAAGAAAACATTATGTTTTCTACAATAAATCCCCCTTAAGAAATTCAATTAATTTCTGCAAAATATTGAAGAAATTTGAACTGCAACCCAACCATATTTTATGTTCTTTCGATGTCACAAACATTTTTCCAAGCATTCCTACTAAAGAAACCATAAAAATTATCCATGACAACATCAATAAACACAGCGGCCTTAGTAAAATGGAAATTGAAGAATTTATGAAGATATTGAATTTTGTTCTAAACAATAATTACTTCTCCTTTAATGGTAAATACCATCAACAGAAAGGCCTGGCTATGGGAGACCCTCATTCTGGCATTCTAGCAGATATTTACTTGGACTCTGTAGAACATACTAAAATTATATCACAAATAAAGGGCATTTGTTTGTGGCTAAGATTTGTTGACAGTGCTTTCGTGATCATCAATAAGGACATTACTGACAGTTACGATATATTAGTCTCGCTAAACAAAATAGATCCTAACATCAAATTTCCAAAGAAGATGAGGTCAATAATTCTTTAAATTTTTTAGATTTAATGGTCACATGCTTGGATAACATCATAGTCTAATATATAGGGCACTAAAAATTCTTCTTTCGCCAAAAAGTTTGGAAGTAGAGCTAAATTACATAAGGCAGTTAGCTCAGTTCAATGGCTTTAAAATAAATTTAATCAATCGGTTAATTAATAAGATCAAAACTAGGCTATCTTCCAACCTAATCCCAGAGAAATCAAAGAAAAACAGCTACGCCACATTTACGTATAATAGCCCGGCTATCCATCAGATCACTAATGTTTTAAAAAAACACAACGTCAACATAGCCTTCAGGACAATTAATAATAACCAGAACATATTTCTCAACCACAGTAGAGTCAATAATAATAACAACGTTTACTCAGGGTCTGGTGTTTATAGATTAAAATGTGCACAATGTGAGTTCACATATTTTGGACAAACAGGGAGGAGCTTTCACACAAGGTACGTAGGTGGTTTGAAAAGTTCTCGGAATGTACTAGAATTAAGTATCTTACCTCGGTGGAACTGCTTTTATTTTTCAACATAGTCTCCCTGTAGACTAATGCATTTGGTCCAGCAATGTTCCATTGCCTTGATCCCATCTTGAAAATGAGATTCCTCCAGGCCTGCAAAATACCTCTCCAATTCGGCTGTCAGTTCTTCCCTTGTAGAAAATCTCCGTCCACCGAGGAAAATTTTCAGCTTGGGGAATAGATGAAAGTCTGATGGTGCCAAATCAGGTGAATAAGGTGGATGTGGCAACAATTCGTACCTTAGTTCATGAAGTTTTGCCATGGCAATAACACTTGTGTGCGGCAGAGCGTTGTCCTGATGAAAGGTGACACTTTCCTTGCCAAACCAGGCCTTGTTTCGCGTATCTTTTCCTGTAGTTGGTCTAGGAGGTTTGCATAGTATTGCCCCGTAATTGTTTGGCCAGTAGGAAGATAATCTATCAGCAGAATGCCTTTTGCATCCCAGAAAACTGAGACCATGACCTTTCCGGCCGAATGCACTGCCTTTGCTTTCTTTGGTGGTGGTGAATCAGCATGTTTCCACTGCTTTGACTGCTGTTTTGTCTCTGGGGTATAGTAGTGGACCCAAGTTTCATCTGTAGTCACAAACCGGTGCAAAAAATCTTGTTGGTTGCACTGAAAACAGGCCAGACTTTGTTCTGGTGCGTTTATTGTCTAATGTCAAGAGCCGCGGCACCCATTTTGCGGATAATTTTTTCATACCCAATTCTTCGGTTAAAATATAATATACCCGTTCAGAAGACATCCCTACAGCTTCAGCAATCTCCCGCACTTTCAGTCGACGATCCTCGCTGACCATTTTATGCACTTTTGCGATAAATTCTGGGGTCGTAACACTTTTTGGCCGTCCACTATGCGGATCATCATCCAAGCTCTCCCGACCAAATTTAAACTCGCTGGTCCACTTGGCAACAGTTGAAAATGAAGGAGCCGAGTCCCCCAGTGTGTTCTGAAAGTTGGCATGAATTTCCTTTGCTTTCATACCTTTCTTTACAAAGTATTTAATCTCTGCTCGAATCTCAGTTTTTTTCCATTGTCACAAATCACTGTGCAGGAACAACAACAAAGAGTCGTCACTACCACACTCCTGCAGCTAGAGCACTGACGCGCCACGTGTTCACTCACAAAGGATGTGTGATTATTGCGCGGGAAACTCGTTGCTCTGCACTGACATCTAGCGGTGATTCCGAGAACTTTTCAAACCGTCCTCATATCTGGAACATTACAATGCTTCCAAACATAACAAGTATTCGGCCATGAGCCAGCATATGAGTGAAATTGGCCATAAATTCACCTCAATTGAGAAAGATTTGACGATCGTTAGAAGCCTAGGTAAAGGGAAGTTATTGAACGAGATGGAAAACTTGTACATTTATTTGGAACAAACTTATAACAAAAATAATAATTTTAACGACATTATTGACAACAAAAATCCGTTATATGAGGCAACTCCGAGGTTAATCCAGGTCGTAAATCAGAATAAAGTCCCCAGTTTGTTTAAATCACAGCACACATGCGCTCCAATTGCCACGCCTAATGCTGGGCCCGCCCAATCCAATTCGAGTAACTCCTCTCAAGCAACAACACAGACGCACAAATTGAAACTCACTCCCCCTTCCCCTCTACGCTCCACCCCTCCGTTACCGCATCAATACTTCACAAGGAGTAGTAAGGTTAGTCGTTCAGACGCAACCAGAACAGGCGGTTCCAGCTAACATCGACAAGATAAGTAAGTTCGTCCACTTTTTTTTTTTTTTTTTGCTAGGGGCTTTACGTCGCACCGACACAGATAGGTCTTATGGCGACGATGGGATAGGAAAGGCCTAGGAGTTGGAAGGAAGCGGCCGTGGCCTTAATTAAGGTACAGCCCCAGCATTTGCCTGGTGTGAAAATGGGAAACCACGGAAAACCATCTTCAGGGCTGCCGATAGTGGGATTCGAACCTACTATCTCCCGGATGCAAGCTCACAGCCGCGCGCCTCTACGCGCACGGCCAACTCACCCGGTCGTCCACTTTTATGCGGTAAACACTTTCACTTTACAATTATGATTTTATTGGGCTCTACATTCACATTCTAAATTCCTTTTTTCTTTTATTCAGTTACAGAGATCTCATAATACCTCCCAAGGTTGAACAATGCACCAATGGGAACATTAATCGACAAGAATGGCACAATATTCAAAAAAAAATTATCAGATGAGCACCAATGAGCAATACCAACAATATATTTCCAACATAGATGCTTTAACCTATTAAACATTACCATCCAACCATGCTTCTTTCTAAAGGAATATTCAAATCCAACACGATCAACTTTAACCACGGTTCCGTTTTTGCAACAATATAACTGTGATCAATCTCTAGTCAAACAGTTGGAGATACTCCAATTCATGCTGTGATCAATCTCTAGCCAATACGTACACATGCAAATTAATAATGACCATAACCACCTTTGAACGAACCAGCTGTAAAAACTTCAACCTAATGTTCATCCATAAAGTGGAGAAGCCCCAATTCACGCTGTGATCAATCTCTAGTCAAACAGTTGGAGATACTCCAGTTCATGCTGTGATCAATCTCTAGCCAATACGTACACATTTGCATAAACTTTCATCCAGACGTCTCAAACGTTTTCTATTCATTGTAAAGTAAAATATTTTATTGCTTCCTTGTTCACAAATTCTGGCATTTAGTTAATGTACATATTGTAAACTATGTAAATATGTAATAAGCTTAAGACCATTGTGTTTAGTATTTGATATTAATTTAAGACTTGAACTTAAGATTAGTATTAGGCTGAAGATGCCCAAAACTAGGGCAAAACATGTCCCTAACTAGTGTTTATATTTCATGTAGAATTTAATCACTACAAAATATAATTGTATTGAATAGGTGGACACAGTAATTTTATTCAGGAAAGAATTTTACTTATTGTATCTTCAATACGGAACAAAATGAGATTAGTTACTTGTAAGAACCCCACTAGTCAAAAAAATCGAAAAACGAGTTATAATACCAATATAAATGGTCCGTTATTGGACATTATAAATTTTCCAGCCAACTCATTCCTAGTTGCCAGCGTTTTGCTCCCGTGTGCTAGGCTGGGCTCATCAGTTGGTACCTAGCACATCTACCAAGACGCATGGCTGGTGCATACCGTGGACGCCACTGTGTAGGCTAATTGTAGCCACCGGCAGTGCCAATGCACTATGAGAGACTTTGTCTCATTACCAAAAATTGATGCCTGCTTGGCCATCAGATGATATAGATGTTGATTCCCATAGAGAATCTGAAATATTTGTCCCGAATGAGTTTCCTATCTTCCGAATGAGTAAATTTATAATACCAGTATAAATGGTCCGTTATTGGACATTATCAATTTTCCAGCCAACTCATTCCTGGTTGCCAGCGTTTCGCCCCCATGTGCTAGGCTGGTATTATAAATTTACTCATTCGGAACAAATATTTCAGATTCCCTATGGGAATCAACATTTTTATCATCAAACAAGTTATAGGCGCCATCTTGTAGTGTTTAGCATTACGCACGTGATTACACAACCGATTCTGTCAAAAACACCTCAAGTCGTACTGTATTAGCCTCAAAACATACGGCGATTCGGCAAAAACCTCACAAATCTGGACTGTTGCTACTGAGAACACCACTAGTCAGTGGTGCTTTAGGCAGGTGCTGCGAGAGCGCTCTGCTCAACTCCCGATAAACCACTGATAAGCTACACTTTTGTTTACAACTGCTCACGTTCCTGTTCTCCTGTTCTCCAAGGTTTTACGTTAATATGGACACAAATGGTCCAATGAGTTTTATCTCAATGCTGCTACATTTCATAAATAGCATCCCACACTCCGAGTTAACGGATGAGCTGGTTTTAATACGTGACAGCTGCCCTGGGCAAAACAAAAATAATACAATGCTTCACTTCCTCTTCTGTGTAGTGCACATTCTCGAACTTTTTAAACGGGTTACATACTTTTTTCCCATTCGTGGTCATAGCTACCTACCAGACAACCAGTACTTTTCACTTATTTCTGCTCAACACAGGAAGGCTACCATCGCCGAACTTCCTGAAGATTGGGATGAAAGGATTCTGAAGGCCCGAACGCGTTCATCTCCATTCGATTTGGAGATATTCACCCACCATGATTTCAAGGATTTTAAAAAAAGCAACTGACAGTTTGTTTTGTAAAAAATCAAAGCCGGCATTCCGGTTTCAGTGTGTTCGATTTATGTGGTGTGACTTCACATCATCACAGATCCGAAGTTCAAAACTCTTGACACAATCAACTTACCAGGAGCTTTCCCATCCCCTCCTGCAGTGAAACCTGTGAAGGCTAAGGACATATTAAAACTTGCTGAATACCTCGCACATCCTGCAAGCAAAGAGTACTACTCAAGCCTCTTTGGCACAGCTGCATCAGTGGATGTACCTACAACCAGTTGTGGCTATGAAGCAGACAATGACGACAATAGTGGTAGATGTGAAGATGAATGTTTTGAGTTGTCATTGTATGCTGTATATCACATTTTCCTCCTCTTTATTTAATAAATAATCATTTATATTTATATGGTATATTAATATAATATTATTATTAGGCATTATCTTAGTTGTGTTGTATTGAATTCTGCAAAAAACCCACTAGTCCAATCCATTTTCCTTCTTCATGCCCAGAGATTATAATTTGGTATCACTCAATGAGTTCTGATAACATCCCTGATGCCTACAGAGTATTTAGACAAAATTTTAAAAAATTAGCAATTTATGGGACGAAAATATGCATTTTTTCTCGTTTTCTCACAATTGTGATTTTCTGACTAGTGGGGTTCTTGCTGGCAACTCCTCAGTTGGTTCCTAACACCAAATATTTCACAGAGAACTTCACTCAGCATTTTCAAGGGTCTGCTCTCTCGAAAAGTATATTTAAAAAAGCCATGTTTGGAAAGCTGTAGAAATTTAAAATATATCAACAGTTTCAACAGGAAAGAAGGAACCTTGCAGGTATAGAGCCTTGATACCCATATCAAAACTATAAAAGTAAACAAGCCAAGCAGACACAGGAGCAGGGAACAGCTAGGGGAAAGGTCAACCAACCAGTGATCACTAATCATCACAGTAGACTGACCAGTACCAAACCCATCAGAACAGCTGAAGTCTAGCAGAGAACACCTTACCACCATCATAAATAGTGGGAGCACACAGCCACAGCTTCATTCCACTACTGACCTTAGGAGATCGGATCCTTGAAAATACCTGACACAGTCTTTGGTGAAACATTTTGAGCTAAGAACCTTATTGGACCACAGTGTACAAGTCAGGAAATTTTCTTCTATACAGTACTCATTTTTCATTTCATCTGACAGTTACTAATTAGTAATTTAGCCTATCTAATTTACTGCAAAACCAGTTCTTCTCAGTAGTAAGAGGAATTGTTTTATGATGATAGTTTAAAATACAGGAAGAACTACATTGTATTAAAACTTTAAAAAAACATTTTAAAACCTTCAAAAAGCATTAATATTTCAAAACTTCTAAATTCTAGCTCTTGAAGACAATAAAACTAGTCTGGATATGGAGCGAGCCAGGCTTCAGGGTCAAGTACGTGAACTCGAAAAACAACAATTGCAAGCTGGGCACCAGATCCAAACACTCCAAGATGATCTACAACGATCACAATCTAGCAATGCACAGAAGCAGAATGAAGAAAAAGAACTTCTGGCAAAACTGGCTACAGAAAATGAAGAGAGGGAACGAGCTCAGCAAGAAGTGCATCAACTAAGGAAACAGGTTTGTAACTTAAATTTGTATCAGAAGCTCTTATTTTTATGTTTTAAAAGCATTTTAATATTAAAGTTGAAATCAGTATTCAGTTTAGAATATTTTACATACCTGCCAACCCTTCTGATTTACCCGGAAACTTTCCGGTTTTTAATTCGTCTTCAGATTTTCCAATTTATTTTTACTTTTTCCGATTTTTTACTAGTATAACCTCTAGTACGGCCAATACTCTTCCCCTACGATAAAGGATAAATTTTTACATGTTTGTGTAATTTACGAAACCTCATTTTCAAGCGTATTTATTTGATACTTTATTTCGTGAGTGTTTCGTCCGTCGCTTTCATGTATCGTGTTTCCCACTCACCACAGCAGCGTGTGCGCTTGATACAGCTGGAGATTTGGGACGGCAATCGTCCGGTAAGCAAGAGGCTAGCGCGCGCTAACGACTCAGTTAATCGGGACGAAAGAATGAGTTTGTTATTGTGTTGTTCGCGCGCTGTTAACATTATTTCTGTGCATAGTATCGTCGGAGTTACAGGCCACGTGTTTTTTTCTTGCATTTCTATGCTTTTCCCCCCTCCGTCAAAGTTGTATGTTAATAACGTATGGGACATATTGAATTGTTTTGTATGTGGTAGTTTCGCGTATTTAAGTGCATAATTTTAATGAGTTGAATGTTTTTAAGGGGGTTGGTGTCGGTGACAGTATCTGGCATTTTCTTTTCTCGTTATGGCCAGAAAATGGTAACAAACGTTATCTCCAAGTGCTCAGAGATACCTATAAATTTCCGTTCATTTTACCGTCTGATAAAGGAAACTACCGTATTTTCTCACGTAATTAACGCCCTTGCATAATTTACGCATCCCAATAATTTTGGGTCCAAAGTGGAGAAAAAGAAATGTACACGTATTTGACACACCCACAACTTCGAACATCCATCGCTCAGCTCCAGATGCGTTTCGAAATAAAGATGTCAACTACTCAAGTAGCAGGCTTCCTATCGCGAAACGGGCATTCCAAACACAGGGCAACGTGCTGTTATTAGCCATCAGGAAATCCCAGTCCGACTCGTTGGCTGAACGGTCAGCGTACTGGCCTTCGGTTCAGAGGGTCCCGGGTTCGATTCCCAGCCGGGTCGGGGATTTTAACCTTAATTGGTAAATTCCAATGACACGGGGGCTGGGTGTATGTGTTGTCTTCATCATCATTTCATCCTCATCACGACGCGCAGGTCGCCTACGGGAGTCAACTCGATAGACCTGCACCTGGCGAGCCGAACATGTCTTCGGACACTCCCAGCACTAAAAGCCATACGCCATTTCATTTCAGGAAATCCCACTGCACTAGTTTTACGAGTGTTTCAGCTACGGGACATTCTGTGATCTCAATTGTTTGTCAGTCCACGGTATTGGAGTAATACTGCATCATACAAACTTGCGGTGATCAGTTACGTCGAAACATACGGGAAGAGAGCAGCGGGCAGCAAGTATTGAGTGTCCAAATGGAACGTGCGCTACGTGGTAACAGAAGTGCACTTCAAGCGGCCAACAAGTCTCGCAAAGCATTTCGCGGACCAAAATGCGGCAAGTTTCCGCAAGTGGAGGATTATCTGCTTAAATATATGATTTTGTTACGCAATGTTGGATAAGCCGTTTCTCACGAAATGCTGTATTTTAAAGAATGAGAAATAGCCGCAGCACATGGAATCAGTGTCTCGGATTTGAAGGTTAGCCGAAGCGTGATTAATTTTATGAAGAGAGATGGACTTTCTCATCAACGAAGAACAACATTATATGCACATTAAAACAAGAATAATAGTTAACACCACCTTTTCAGTACTTATCTTTCCTTATATTTAGGAAATAAACATTACAACAGGCGTTGTAAGATGGGACATGTTTCGCTTAACAGTCGTAAGCATCGTCAGCCGAAAATAAATCTTAGCCTAAAGTTAGGTCAGGGCCCCGAACCTAGTGTCCTTAACATATATGGCACCCTAAGAATCAACATTTATATTTAAAAAATCAAAATAGGCCTAAAACTAGTGTGAAAAAAACAAAACATAGAATGTTACATTATGGCTAAGAGAAAAAAACACGATCGTGTTGAGACAGAGGATAAGAACAAAAAGTACAATACAGAGCTGGTAGTGAAATAATTAAAATCATTAGGATATCATTGCTACCAGTCAGTCAATCAGAATGTTCAAACATAAAAACAAGAGTGTTCATCATGGCTGAGTTAGAAAAAACACGTTATCGTGTTGCCAGAGGTTAAAAACATAAGGTACAACACAGAGCTGGCAGTGTAATAATCAAACTCATGGCTGCCAGTCAGTTAATAAGAATGTTCATACATAACAAAAAATGATGGTTATATTCTTTTAAGTGAAGAAATAATTAAATCCCACTCTTGTATAGATATGTGAGAACGGGCAAGAGAAATCATATATTGTAGCAGACATGGAGTAGTAACACTTCAACAGGATTGATCACGCCTGAAGCCGCTTCATTTTTGCTGGGAGTTCAAGACAAAAAAAAAAAGATGCCAAGTGCGTGAACTGAAATCTCTTATGTTGGATGAGCGTTGACTGGAGACATTAGCCATTCGAGGGGGTCTGTTAAACATATGCCCGTTGCTGCATGCATATTTCAGTTCACGCACTTGGCTTTTTTTTTTTTTTTTTTTGAACTCCCAGCAAAAATGAAGCGGCTTCAGGCGTGATCAATCCTGTTGAAGTGTTACTACTCCATGTCTGCTACAATATATGATTTCTCTTGCCCGTTCTCACATATCTATACAAGAGTGGGATTTAATTATTTCTTCACTTAAAAGAATATAACCATCATTTTTTGTTATGTATGAACATTCTTATTAACTGACTGGCAGCCATGAGTTTGATTATTACACTGCCAGCTCTGTGTTGTACCTTATGTTTTTAACCTCTGGCAACACGATAACGTGTTTTTTCTAACTCAGCCATGATGAACACTCTTGTTTTTATGTTTGAACATTCTGATTGACTGACTGGTAGCAATGATATCCTAATGATTTTAATTATTTCACTACCAGCTCTGTATTGTACTTTTTGTTCTTATCCTCTGTCTCAACACGATTGTGTTTTTTTCTCTTAGCCAAAATGTAACATTCTATGTTGTTTTTTTTTCACACTAGTTTTAGGCCTATTTTGATTTTCTAAATATAAATGTTGATTCTTAGGGTGCCATATATGTTAAGGACACTAGGTTCGGGGCCCTGACCTAACTTTAGGCTAAGATTTATTTTCGGCTGACGATGCTTACGACTGTTAAGCGAAACATGTCCCATCTTACAACGCGTGTTGTAATGTTTATTTCCTATAAGGAAAGATAAGTATTGGAAAGGTGGTGTTAACTATTAATCTTCTTTTAATGTTCATATTCTGATGTCCAATACGGTCTACAATGAGATTTATTACTTGTAAAGAACAACATTATGCCAAAAATGACAAATGATTTCAACCATTTTCATCGCTTTGTGATTGAGAAGCGTGAAGTGAAGGAATATTTGATCTCCCTTATAGGAACCGCAGGTCAGACACCAATCAGTTTCCATATGCCACAAAGGCGAACAATCGATAGGAAAGAAACATACAGTGTTATCGTACGCGCTATCGGAAGCAAAAAACAACGATGTGCAGGTACTGCAGTGCTTGCTGTAACAGCTGATGGCAGAAAGCTTGCCCCTTACATTGTTCTAAAATGATAAACAATGCCTAAAGCAAAATTTCCACGAGTGATCCACGTTCATATTCAAGAGAAAGGGTGGATGGACACATCACTCGTACAAGATTGGATACGAACGGTTTGGGGTAATGTAGCAGGGTCCCTCCTTCGATGCTCGGCCCTTCTCGTGTTGGATAGTTTTCTTTTTTTTGCCGGTATGTCATTCAGGTCGTATTTTTAGCTCGTAATGAGAAGAATATTTTCTAGTGTCGGTACTTCAAACCCACGTAACTTACCTGATGTACCCTATTTGACTTTTCAGAAAAAATCTCACACCGGAATTTTACGCTATACGACGATAGCTGCAAATGAGTTGAACCAATTGTGTTTATATTATATTTGATGTATCTTTCAAATGTAAATGAATTGGAAATAATTTGTAAAGATCTGAATTCCTTGAATAATTTACGCATCTGAAGTTTTTGCATGTATTTTTCCTCAAAAAAGTGCGTAAATTACGCGAGAAAATACGGTATTATGCATTTTGTTGTGTGTGTCGGTGTGACAAAAATTTTATTATTCGTATGTGTCATAAATGAGAGTGATTAGGTACATCTTCTTGTAACACTTTTATGTTTTCTTAGTTTAAGATTTTAAATTTAATGGTCAAGTCGCATTGTAACTGTAGATATGTATGCCTTTTATCCTGACCTATTTTCACGTAGACTGTGGTGGAATATATGTGATGAAATCCAAGAATTAAAAAATCTTCCTATTTTTGGTTTCTAAAAGTTGGCAGGTATGATTTTAGATTGTTACTAACTAAGATTTAACTCTGGTTCTTTGGCTGAATGGTCAGCTTTGAGGCCTTTGGTTCGGTGAGTTCCAGGTGTGATTCCCCATCAGGTTGGAGATTTTAATCACATCTGGTTAATTACTTTGATTTGGAAACAGGGTACTTTTTATTATTCCAGCACATGTACACATAACACCACACTACCACAACCACCATCACCAAAGAAACCCATAATAGTGAATACATTCCTCCACATAGAGTTAGCATCAGAAAGGGCATCTGGTTGTAAAAGAGGGCCAAGTCCGTAAGTGACGCTGTTTACACCCACTGACCCACCAAGATATCTAAAATGCTGTAGAAGAGGAAGACTAACCAGGATTTAAAGAAAAAGGCGAAGGACTTGTTTGCTGAAGGAATGTGGTGTATGAAGGAAAGAGAAGTTTGAATGACAAAGGAAGAAGAGATACTGAATATGGATAGGTATTGGAAGAGGGAATATAACAATAAATCTAACTGGTAACCAGTATTGAAGATGAATCGACATACAGTAATATTTTAAAGTTGTGACTAGAGACCAAATATTAATGTTGATGGCATTTAACTTTTTTTACTAAGTGGTCTGGTGCAATACTTCAATATATGTATTTACTTGAATATCAGCTACGTCCCTCATTTTTGACCAGAATATTTGCTTAAATTTTTGCCCCGATTAACAGTAAGGGCCACGTGTCCAGTTTGAGAGCTTGCCACCCAAATGTGCATCTGCAGTAACAAAAGGAGGTCCTGTGCCACTCACAGTCTGAACTTAACTATTCTCGAGCTTGTTACTAAGTATGTGTCATGGGAAAAGTTAACATCAACACAGCTTCGTTCAAGCTAAAACTGGTGAAATACATGGAAGAAATTATAACAGAAGCTTGTGAGTTTTCTGTTCACAAAAAACAAGTGAGGAATTGAAGAAAGCAGTTAAACAGTAGTTTATCCAGGTGTGCTTTTTATGGTCCAAAACAGGGCAAGTTCCCAAATGTTAAGGGAACATTACTGAAATGATTGAGAGAGATAAAGAAGAACAGTTGTAGTGTTTCCCACAAAATGTTGCAACTAAAAGCATGGGAAATTGCACATTTCCCTGATATTCCAGGAAATTTATTTACTGTAAGTCACAGTTGGATGACTGTTTATGCTGCATAATAACCTATCATTGTGTTGAAAAATGTCTTTGTGCCAAAAACTGCCAAAAGACAACACAGATAAGTTAAAGATTTTCACAAGCCTGTGATCAGTTTAAGGCTGCATAACTCATAGCTCCTCTCGCAGATCGGCAATGCTGACCAAACTCCTGTGTATTTTGACATGCTGAAGAAAATTATAGTTTCTGAGAAGAGTGTGGCAAGTTTTCTCATTAAAACTTCCAGCAATGAAGATTTACGTCGTACGATGATATTGGCCATTACTGCCAATGGCCTCCCCTGCAAACCATGTGACTTTGTCGTGGTGGGGAGGCTTGCCTGTCCCAATGAAGCAGATAGCCAAGCCACAGGTGCAACCATATTGGATGGGTATCTGTCGAGAGACTAGACTAACAAATGGTTCATAAAAACAGGGGTAACAGCCTTTTGGAAGTTGCAAGGGTGGCAGTCTTGATGATTGACTGATGTGGCCTTGTAATAATACTCAAGATGGCTTAGCTGTGTTGATACTGCTATGCAGCTGAAAGCAGTGGGAAAATAGAGCCGTACCTAACTCCCAAGGTTATGCAGCTCACTCTGTATGAATGATGTACTGATGATGGCTTCCTCCCAGGTAAAATATTCCGGAGGTAAAATAGTCCTCCTTTAGATCTCCAGGTGGGGACTATACGAGAGGGGGCAATCATCAGGAAGATGGATACCGACATTCTGCGAGTCGGAGCATGGAATGTTAGAAGTTTGAATTGTTGTGGTAGGTAAGAGAATCTGAAAACAGAGATGGATAGACTACAGTTAGATGTAGTTGGTATAAGTGAAGTACGTTGGCAGGAAGAGCAGAAGTTTTGGTCAGGTGACTACAGAATTATCAATACAAAATCAAACAGGGGAAATGCAGGAGTTGGTTTTAATGAATAAGCAAATAGGACAGCGGGTAAGCTACTACGACCAGCATAGTGGAAGGATTATTGTTGTCAAGATAGATACCAAACGAGTGCCCACCACAATAGTGCAATTTTATATGCCTACTAGTTCAGCAGATGATGAAGAAATCGAAAGAATATATGAAGAGATAGAAGATTTAATACAGTATGTAAAAGGTGACAAGAATCTAATTGTGATGGGAGACTGGAATGCAGTGGTAGGCCTGGGAAGAGAAGGTAATACAGTAGAAGAATTTAGATTGGGACAAAGGAAAGAAAAAATAAGTCAGCTAATTGAATTCTGCACCGATCGTAATTTAGTCCTTGCTAATTAATTGGTTCATATTCCACAAACGATGGCTGTATAAGTGGATGAGACCTAGAGACACTGGAAGGTATCAAATAGACTTCATTATGATTAGGCAGAGATTCAGAAACCAGATGTTGGATTGCCAAACTTTCCCAGGAGTAGACGTGGACTCGGTCCACAACTTGTTGCTTATGAAATGCTGTCTGAAATTGAAGAAATTGAAGAAAGGAAGGAATGCAAGGAGATGGGATCTAGACAAGTTGAAAGAAAAGAGTGTGAGGGACTGTTTCAGCGAACATGTTGCACAAGGACTCATTGAAAAGGCTGAAGGAAACACAATAGAGGAAGAATGGACAGTCATGAAGTATGAGGTCTCTTGGGCTGCTGAAAAATGTTAGGAAGAAAGGAAAGATCAACTAAGTATCAGTGGATAACTTAAGAGATACTAGACTTGATTGATGAATGATGAAAGTACAAGAATGCAGAAAATTAAGATGGCAGAAAGGAATACAGGCAATAAAAGAATGAAGAGGATAGAAAGTACAGGACAGCTAAGGAAGAATGGCTGAAGGAGAAGTGCAAGGATGTTGAAGGTTGTGTGGTCCTAGGAAATGTAGATGCTGCTTACAGGAAAATCGAGGAAACCTTTGGAGAAAGGAAAACTAGGTGTATGAATATTAAGAGCTCAGATGGAAAACCACCTCTAGGGAAAGAAGACAAGGCAGAAAGATGGCAGGAAGATATCCGACAGTTGTATTAAGGTAAAGACGTAGATGATATGGTTCTGGAGCAAGAAGAGGCTGTTGATGCTGATGCATATATCACACCCTCGCACTATATGTAGAAGTGAGAGATATTATTGTCAGTATTTGATTTATTATTATTATTATTATTATTATTATTATTATTATTATTATTATTATTATTATTATTATTGTTGTTGTTGTTGTTGTTGTTATTATATTTCATTTTATATAATTCACAATTTTATAATTGGGTTTATGAGCTTCTTCGGTACAATGTACATGGAAGAAGTACTATTTGGTACATACGCACATATGCTTCATACATATCGGTATATACTTAACATTGCTGACAAATAGACTTGACAGATATTTATGAGATGTTTACTACATACAAGCAGCCAAAATTATTAGTGGACGATTTTCATTCGTCCTCTGTGTATGGTGGATGGTTCAAGCCAATAAACGTTCTTACTATATGGCAAGTGGCCAGGATTGCTGCTTTTTGTAATTCTCTGTAAGTGAGTGGGTGGAGATTAAGGGCTTAAATGCTCCTGTGTAGTGTCTTTGGTATAATACCATTACATCCAATCACTACTGGAAGTATGATAACATTGTTGAGTTTCCACATGGTTTTTATCTCTGTGGCCAGATCTGTGTATTTTGAAATCTTCTCTGTATGTGTTGTTGTTATTATTATTATTATTATTATTATTATTATTATTATTATTATTATTATTATTATTATTATTATTATTATTATCTGTATTTCAGTTGTATATTTTGTCATTAATATTTATAAGCTGTGAGGTCTCCATATTTGGTATGAGTAATTTGCTTTGTACAACGGCTGGGAAAACATTGCTACATTGAACTTCGAAAATTTGGATGAGTCATGTGTATATCCCAGTGTTTGATGAGATGCACTTGTTGTTGTAGTCGGAAAGTTTTATGACTCATGTGAAACACCCCAGAGTTTGTTATTGTCTTGGGACCAAGAAGAAGTTCAGGGCGTGGTTTTGACTAGAGGATCTACTCATGATTGGCTGGCCAGGATCAATCGCGATCTATCTTTTTGAGGGGAAGGGGAGTGGTGATGTCTATTTAGCATGTGATCAAACAGCGGGAAACACACACTGTACGGGAATGAAGTAGTGCTGACACACACGACACGGGAGTGAAACTCGATATACGATACTGGAGTGACACTGCTGCACTGTACTGGACTGGACTTCCAACGTTTGTGGAAGATAGTTTTATGTTTGTGGAACGTGGCTGACCAGCAGTTGTGGAGTGCTTAGGCACTAAGTATTGTAGCACTTGTGGCAGTCTGGTATTACATGTTGCTGAAAGCTGGAAGGTGCTATATCTCAGACTTTCCATAATTTATGTTCAGGAACGACAAGCGTGTGTTGCTCAAATGTATATATCTTTAAAACAAGTGTTAAAGTCCGTGAACACAATATTATGAGGTACAGTATCTGTGTGATATAATAATTGCCGATTATGAGAATCGGCAAGTCGTGTTGATACAGAGACAGTGAAGGGTTCTTATCTACATACGTACATTGTTCAACGGACTAACTACAAATGGTGGCTTAGTTCTCGCTTTTGTTTTCCCACTGTTTTCATTGTTGTTGTTGTAAATATGGAGTCTTCCAGCAATGTTTTGTGTATGTATTATACGTATATTGTGGTGTGTTGATGAAGTACTCATGCACAGATTTTATTGAGAATATAGTTAGTTATTTTAGAATCAGTGGAGTTATTGATGAACCTAGGTGCAGTTCCTATCTATTTAGTCGTTTTCAGAAGGTTAGGTAAGGCCTGAAGCAGATGTACCAGTACGCAGCTTTTATGTACACGCCCTGGGAGATGAAGAATTATCATGCTCTATCTAAATTTGAGGGTTCCATTCTGGTGAACTCTGGCGCCCATACTACGGATATTTTGGTTAATTATTTTTAATAAGTTTTTTAGTAATTTTATTTATTCGGTCATTTATTTTATTATTATTATTATTATTATTATTATTATTATTATTATTATTATTATTATTATTATTATTATTATTATTATTATTATTATTATTATTAACAGTAAAGTTACAAATGGGAGACCAAATTTTGAGGTCAGAATTTGACAGAGCTTAGAAAGGCCCCTAGAATTGATGATGCCATGCGGTTAGGAGCGCACAGCTGTGAGCTTGCATCCAGGAGATAGTGGGTTTGAATCCCACTGTCGGCAGCCCTGAAGATGGTTTTCCATGGTTTCCCATTTTCACATCAGGCAAATGCTGGGGATGTACCTTAATTAAGGCCACGGCTGCTTCCTTCCCATTCCTAGGCCTTTCCTATCCCATCGTCGCCATAAGACCTATCTGTGTCGGTGAAGCGTAAAGCAAAGTAACAACAAAAAAAGAAAAAAGTAATTTATGACATTCCCTCTGAATTACTGACTGCTTTAGGAGAAACCAGCATGACGAGGTTATTCCATCTAGTGTGTAAGATATATGAGACAGGAGAATTGCCATCAGATTTTTGGCAGAATATTGTTATTCCTATTCCCACGAAAGCCTGTGCTGATAAGTGTGAAATCTACCGCACGATTAGTTTAGTATCTCATGCATGCAAAATTTTAACATGTATTATTTACAGAAGAATGGAAAGACAAGTTGAACATGAGCTGAAAGAAGATCAGTTTGGATTCAGAAGAAATGTTGGAACATGTGAAGCAATCCTTATGTTTGATCTTAGAGGATCGAATTAAGAAGGACAAGTCTCTGGCTTCATTTGCACAGTGTGATGGTAATGCTGATGTTTGTGCAAGTGTTAGATCAGAGAACAAAACCCGATTAGAAACAATAAATATTTTAACAATGAATGGGAAGGAAAATTAATTGATTGACTTAATGGAGAGATGAAAACTCAACATCCTGGGATTAAGTGAAAAAAATGGAAAGGAAAAGGAATGAAGAAACTAAGAAAGGGGTTCACCTTGTATTGGATGGGTAACAGTAAAGAGAAAAGAAATGGAGTGGGATTTGTAGTGAATCAGAATGTTGAACTGAAATTGTGGTACAATTTCAAATGGCATTTCAATTGTACCATAATTTTAACTCATTTCATGCATCATTATAGATGCTAGTAATGTGTTTTATAGTGTTTTAAAATGGTTTTAGGTTGCTGTAGATTTGTATATGGAATTCTTCAATTTGCATCTAGGGCTGATGATGGAATATTATAGATGCCGAAACTAGTACCCTTATGACATGTGATTGACTCACATTAAAATATTATTCTATTGAATAGGTGGACCTTTGAAAACCTTGATTTACTGTAATCCCACTTCAATACGGAACACAATGAAATTTATAACTATTCATGCACAAGCCATGCGTCTTGGTGGCTGTGCTATTCACCAACTGATGAGCCCAACTTAGCACACTGGGACAAAACGCTGGCAGCCAGGAATGAGTTAGCTGGAAAATTTATAATGTCCAATAATGGACCTTTTATATTGGTATTATAAATTTACTCATTCGAGACAAATATTTTGGGTTCCCTATGGGAATCAACATCTATAACATGGAGTTTATTGGTCTACCCAAACCTTCAAAAGGTGATTGGGTGCCCTCATGTACCCATTGAGTCCAAGATCGGCCCACTGTGACATGTGAATGGCCCACATGCCTGGCAATCGCACGATATGACCAACCAGCCTCATGCAGACCCACAATGCGACCTCAGTCAAATATTGTCAATTGGTGGATAGGCTGTCTAGCATGTCTGCGAGGCATCACAGGTGCTTCATTCTGTACATAGTCCTCTCTGCACGTCTTGCTTAACCGTCTGACTCACAACAGTTGACGGTAACAATTTATCAACAACAGGACGGAGCCATCACGAAAACACTGTGGTGAGTGTTGTACACATTACAGATCCTTGTAAATCTAATAATTTACTCACACATCAATGGTATGCATGTATATCGCAATACAACCTGTGACGATAAAGTTCGGTGAATGAAGTCAGAACAGTCGATCCGGCAACACTTGCGACACACAATGCTGCACCTGCGTAGCAGAAGGTTTTGACCATCTGCTCCCAACGTTGTTCAGTTGAGCATCGTGTATGTGCCATGTAAGATCTGTTTGACACAGTGCATATTTAGTGCGTTGGTTCTGAACTGCGAACAGGAACATGAACGACCAAAAGATCAATGTACAGTTTTGTTTTAAGCTTGGCAAGACACCGAAAGAAACGCATGCGTTGCTGGTACGTGTTTATGAATATAAGCACTGTCCTTGAAGTGTGTCTACGAGTGGTTTGCCCATTTTCAAGGAGGCCAGGTAAATGTTTTTGACAGCCCCCATAGCGGAAGACCGGCGACCGCCGTCAGTGACGAAAACATTGAGAAGTTGAGGACATTAATCACGAACGATCGGCGATTAACTGTGCGCATGATAACGGATGAACTGCAGATTAACTGTGAATCCATCTGACAAATCATTACCCAGAAGTTAGGGAAGAGGAAAGCATGTTCTCGTCTTGTGCCACATCACTTGACTGACGATCAGAAGCAGGCACATTTAGAGGTTTCACAGGATTTTGTCGAAACGGCGGAAGTGACACCAAATTTCTTGAACTGTATTGTCACTGAGGATGAAACCTGGTGTCTCTGAAATGAAACGGCAAAGCATGGAATGACATTATCTGGGATCCCCTCATCGGAAAAAAGTCAGAGCTGAAAAGTCATGCATCAAAACGATGGCATAAAAGGGGGTGGTGCAACTTGAACATCCCCATACTTGTCAGATCTCAATCCTCCAGACTTCTTCCTATTCCCATGACTCAAACTTGCTTTGAAAGGAAAGAGATTTGATGATATTCCTGACATCCGACGAAACATGACAAGGCTTTTGAACATCATCCCAAAGGAAGCCTTCTTGCAAAGTTTCCAGGACATGTATCGCCGATCTCAGTAGTGCACAGTTATGGGAGGGGACTTTTTTTTTTTACGTCACACCGACACGGATACGTCTTATGGCGATGATGGGATAGGAAAGGCCTAGGAATTGGAAGGAAGCGGCCTTGGCCTTAATTAAGGTACAGCCCCGGCATTTGCCTGGTGTGAAAATGGGAAACCACGGAAAACCAACTTCAGGGCTGCCGACAGTGGGGCTCGAACCCACTATGTCCCCTCCCGATTACTGGATACTGGCTGCACAGGGACTATTTTGAAGGACAGTAGGGTCACTGTCATGCATTATTCATCTGTGTTGATATTACAGGACTATTCACCGAACTTTATTGTCACAGGTTGTAGGATAATATTGGACCACTCCTTCTGGGTGCTTAACTTTTTTGTCAGGCAGTGTATATTTAAATGCAAGACATTACCAAAAAACATCACATTTTCGACTGGTATCCATGTATGTGCTCAGGTAAAAGGCTGGATGGACGAGAAAATTACGTGTGACTGGATACGTTCCGTGTGGCAGCAAAGACCTGGCGTGCTGCTCCGAAAGTAAGGCTTACTTGTGCTGAATAGCTTTAGAGTCCACCTTGTTGATGGTGTGAAGCAAGAGCTCGGAGCTAATAAAACTGATCTTATTGTAATTCCAGGTGATCTAACATTGATTTTTTAATCTTTGGTCATGTCAGTGAATAAGCCAAAAGACCCTTTGTGGCAAAATATTCCGACCAAATGGCTGCTGGAAACCATATTATTTACTAAGTCTATGATGCAGTCAAGCTCACATTGGCATGGTGACAGCAGACATTACGCTCCCCCTCTCTGCCATCATTTCTGATGGCACGCTGCTTGGTGTAATGCTTAATCAACCAGGTGACTTTCACTACAGGGTGCAGCACAAATCGCAGACCAGGCACATACAAACCAGCTGATGCAGGAACACAGCATGTACATCAGTGGTTGAAGTTAATTACACTCACTTTTTATCAGAATGATATGCAAGTAAATTGGTCAAAACATGTCATTCTTTGAGCATGCTCTCGGAGTAACATTTTAAATTTCGACTATTATCTCGGCATGTACAGTTATTATTGTTTTAAAGACACATGGTAACTTGTTTCAAGTACACCAGTAAATTCCATCACATCTTTCAGTGAAGTTGTATTGAAATCACTACTTGTTTAAACTATATTTTCACTCAATAATCAAATACCACATTTGGTTCTATTTGATCCGTATTGACAGGGCTATGAACAGTTCTGCCTTGTCAATACAGTAACATGCACTTATTACTTATTTATTACACATATTTATTTATTTATTTATTTATTTATTTATTTATTTATTTATTTATTTATTTATTTATTTATTTATTTATTTATTTATTATATAATAAATAAGGTATATATTTATTTAAGTAATTTTTAAAAGGGGCGACCAAGGGATGCTAAATTTTGAACCATGAGATTACCTGTGATTACTACCATCACGCGGGGAACACCATGAGTCGACTTTTATGTGATTAGTACCACCCTGTGAGGAATACCATGGTTCTGTGGGTGGATCACTATGGGTTTACTTGTATAGTATGACGGAGGCTCACCCTCTGTCCAGATTCAGTTGAACACCCCAAGGAGATAAAAGGGCTGTCATCGCTGGGGTGTTTCAGCATCTGGTTTTGGACATCATGGATCTGCATTCCAAGGAACACTATGGGTCTTGGCGTTGCCTGTGATTAGAACCACTATATGAGTGACACCATGGGTCTGCATTGCCTCTGATTAGTACCCACTGTGTGAGGAACACCATGGGATAGTACAGGTACCTGTGATTGGTAGCACTATGTGAGGAACACCATGGGTTTCCGTTGCTTGTGAGTGGCGCCCTTTTGTGAGAAACCATAGGTCTGTGTTACCTGTGCATCGTACCACAATGTGAGGAACAATGTGAGTCTACGTTACTTGTGATTAGTACCATCACATACCACGATTCTACTTTATTAGCGATATGTACCATTATGAGGGGCCGTTGACCTGGATTTTGGACCCCTTCAGACAGTAAGCATCACTGATTCCGGATTGTGTGCTCTGGAAGCAGCCCCTTGGTCAGTGTATACCATTGTTTTAAGCTAGCTTCTGGGAAGGTGGGGCATTGCGGGTCGGATCCACTGATTGTTTTAAGTTCATAATCATTGTTCATCATCGCCTTTTTGAAGTCTAGTCAGTGGGTTGATATTGGAATTATTTTTAACTTTCATTATTGTGAGTTGGATCTGCTGATTATTTTAAATTCATATTCATCCATTCATTCTTCATCATCAAGTTTTGCATTCTGATCAGTGGATGAATTTTGGAATCTTAAGTTGTCATTACATTTTGTCTCATTTTGTACCATTAGGGGCCGATGATCTAAATGTTAGGCCCTTTTAAACAACAAGCGTCATCATCATCGAACCATACAGCTAAATGAGAAGGCTAAATATTAGAATTTTCTATATATCTTTTACAGGGCATTAATATTGGATATTATAATGTATCACATGGACAAAAAAATAGATTTTCCACATTTTGCAGTACAGTAAAAACATTACAGTTACATAATTACATAATTATTACAATTTTACTTGTTGTTTAATGCTTGTTGTTTAACGGGGCCCTAACATCTAGGTCATTGGCCCAAACAATTTGCTATATACCTATAATAAACTACATTAAAGTATTTCATATAAATAGGAATTGTGTGGAGGACACTTATTACAGCCAAAACTGGTTAGCCCATTTTTGTGGGGACCAAATAAAAAATAATGTCATAAATAGGAAACATGCTTAAAAATGTAAAAATATCATGCTATTAAATTTAAGGTTAGGTTTGAACATAAAAAAATAATTATGATAAAAGCAAAGAAACAAGTGTTTACAATTCACTATCATTATCAGCCATATTCAATCGTTTTTGCGATGTGGCCTCTTTAAGTCCGAAGCAGGGTAGGTTTTCATGACGTCTCTCCATCTGGGACGGTCTTGAGCGATGTTCTGCCAATTGATCCCAGTAATCTTCCGGATGTCTTTATCCCATCTGTTTGGTGGTTCCCTTTGGTCTCAGATGATCTTTCCGACTCCACTCAAGCACAAGCTTTGTCCACCTACCACCAATTCTCCGAGCAACATGGCCTGCCCACTGCCATTTTAGGGTAGCCACCCTTTCTAAAATGTCACTGACCTTTGTGACTCAACTGCTGTAATCTGCTCTATTCCTGTCTTTTTTTGTGAAGCCTGCATAAACCGTTCCTTAGCTCTTTGGGCTGTTCTGAGTTTTTGCTTAACAAACTCACTCAATATCCAGGTTTCACAACCGTAAGTCAGTACAGGGAGAACACTCTGGTCAAAGACTATCTTCTTTAAGTGGGTTGGCATGTTGGATTTGAAGATTGAAGAATTTCTTCCGTAGGTTTGCCATCCTAGTTTGATACGATACATCGGAAGATTTCCAGTTTACAATTATAATTAATTAAATGAATAAAGAAGTAAGACGAGGAAGGCATCCTCAAAGGCTAAGGGAGTAAACCCTGAAAGAAAATCCTCTTATGCGTTAGGCCTAGCAAGTCAGCAGGAGAGTATTGAGTACAGTTGCTTTCAATAAGAAAAAGAGCCTCGGAAAGAATATTATAGACCGGACTGACACGTCCTCTCAGACAATTGTAAAGTATGATGACCGTAAGGCTGATGATATACAATGTTCAGAAAGGAAACCCCAAATAAAAAAGAGACCCAAATACCGAATTGGAACTATGAACATTCTATCATTAACTGGAAAGTTAGAAGAACTCCTAGACATGATGGATAGAAGAAAAATATCAATATTGGGATTAAGTGAGACCAAATGGAAAGGGATTGGAAGTAAGACACTTCGTAGAGGTTATAAATTATACTGGATTGGACAGGAGAAGGTAGCGAAAAATGGTGTTGGATTCTTAATTAACGAAAGGACTGGTGCTACAGCTGAAGTTATCTGCAAAAGTGATAGAATCATTAAAATGTTCATGAAACTGGAGAACACTAAGTACACCATCATACAAGTGTATGCCCCACAGACAGGCTGCAGTGAGGAAGACAAAGAGAAATTTCGGCAAGACCTGGAAGATACAGTTAATGAGGAAAATGTTATTATTATTGGAGATCTAAATGCGCAAGTTGGGGTAGACAGACTTGGGTACGAGAATATCATTGGTCCACATGGATTTGGACAAAGGAACCCAGAAGGAGAACAACTATTAGATCTGTGCAGAAGAAATGATCTTATAATCAAAAATACATTCTTCAAAAAAAGAGACAGTCACAGAATAACAAGGTACAGTTAGGATGGCCAGTATAGAACATTGATTGACTACGTAATCACAAATAAAGATGGTGGCAGGTACATCACAGATGTAAAGGTCATCCCTAGTGAAAGCATGGACAGTGACCACAGATTGTTGGTAGCAGACTTCAAACATAAGGCAAATGAAATGCAGAAACTTATTATGAAAAAACCAAGGGTTAAAACTTGGAAGTTGCAAGAAGTCCAAATAAAGGAAGAATACAAACTAAGGATTCAACAGAGTAGATGCTGTGTGATGTAAGGGAGTGAAATGACAACAGACAAGAGAATGGTCAAAAGGAGCAGTTATCCAATGTTAAGGCCAGTTTCTTCCTGGACCTGAGCATCAGTTGATGTCCCACTTCGGAATCTCTAAGGGTGAGAGGGGAGAAGTAGGACATAAATGTTTGAGGATTTTACCTTTTTAAAATACATCAAACGTGGCTTGATGGTGCCTGGTGTGAATGGGGACAAGAAGTATGTCGGGGGTTTGTAGGTACTGTGGTGGCCTCATATACGTTTTTTTTTTTGCTTTACGTCGCACCGACACAGATAGGTCTTATGGTGACGATGGGACATGGAAGGGCTAGGAGTGGGAAGGAAGCGGCCGTGGCCTTAATTAAGGTACAGCCCCAGCATTTGCCTGGTGTGAAAATGGGCATATACGTTTAGCTAGTATATTGCTAGTTAAGCCAGTCTAGAAAGCTGGGCAGAGTCTGCACTGAAGCTGGTAGATAATGTTGGATGAAGTACAGTGATGACGACCTTGTATGGGGTAAAGGGTAAGACTTGTAGGTGATGTTGCTGATAAAAGTGGCTGAATGATGTATGTAACCTGCAGGCCTTTTAGCAACTCTATTCATAGAGGAAAGAGCTAGAAGGAGGTGGAGTTTGGTATGGTTCATAATGAGTGAGAATGTTTTTGAGGTTATGTGTACACCTGAAAATGACTGTGGAGCTTCTTGGAAGAAGATCCTGGGTGTGGGATCAAGATGAGAGAAGATGGAATGCTTGTTTTAAAATGTAATTTATTTTGTGTAGACCCGGATGTGGTAATGAAGGGTACGGGCTTAGGTTGCTTAGGGAGTCTTGGGACAGAGTTCGTGGCCTAGGATATCTGGCAGTCAGCCAATTGTGTGGGGTAACCCCTATCAGTAATCGCCTTCCTCACTCTGTTGTTGTAGAAGGCATTGGCTTTAGAGGTTAAAGTAATCCATTTGCCCCAGATGGCCAGGTTGAATGGTAGAGATCGTTGAGTGTGATATGGGTGGAAATTGTTATAATGGAGATAATGCTGATGGTTGGTGGGTTTGATGTTTATGCAGGTGTCAGTTCTGCCATCCTGCAAGTGGAGGTCAACGTCGAGGAAAGTGAGAGATGTGGGCGGGATCTTCCAAGTGAAAGGGACACTGTAATTCGAGTTGAGGTGGTGCAGGAATAAGTCAAGTAGGCTTGCTTCATAGTGCCGCAGAAGAAAGATATCATCAATGAACCTCCACTGTACTAGGAGCTGGAGAGTTTGAGTTGCAGGTAATTCTTTCTTGAGTTTTCCCATGAAGAGGTTGACATAAGATGGAGCCATCCTGGTGCCCATAGCGGTGCCACAAATCTAGTGGTGTAATTGCCCCTTGAAGATGGAAAAAATGTGTGTTAGAACGTATTGTGTGAGCTAGATGGGGAAGGGAGTGTGAGGCAGCATACCGGGTTACCGTGTGTTCAAGAAGGATTCGGCCCTAAGTCGGTCTATGTGAGAGATGTTGGTGTAAATCAAAGTGACATCCATAGAAACCAGAAGGCAGTTTTCAGGGAGGGGTTTGGGAAGAGTGCCAAGACGTTCAAGAAAATGACCGGTGTCAAGAATGTAAGAATCAAGGGAGCGTACGAAGGGTTGAAGATGCTTGTCAACCAGTGCTGAAATGGGTTCTGTGAAAGAACCTTGGCTGGAAACGATGGGGCTTCCTGGATTGTTGGCTTTGTGTATCTTGGGAAGCATGTGAAACTTGGGAGTACGGGTGTGGTTTGGGATGAGGAGGCTGATAAATGATTCAAATAGATCTTCGTGTAGTCCATGGATTTTGGTGTAAGTGGGTGTTCAGGATCTCATCTTCTGTGGTTTCTTGGTTGAGGGCATCAGAGCTCTGAGAGGACTATGAGATAACCCGGACATCATCATTCTTCCTGCTGACAAAGGATCCACCACAGTCATCGTGAACTGCCACGATTATAACCATGAGGCCCTTCGTCAACTCTCTGACACCACCACATATGTCCCCCCTCAACCAAGACCCCGCACAAGATCAGATTCAGAACTTATCAACTTTCATCAAACCACATGAGGGTCTATCTGATTCCTCTATCCTCTTACATTCGTGACACCGGTCATTTTCTTGAAAGGCTTGTCACTCTTCCCAAATCTCCCCGCTAGCTGTCTTCTGGTTTTTATTGATGTCACTTCGATTTACACCAACACGCCTCACACAGACAGACTTAGAAACATCGCGTACTTGAACACACGGTAAGTCTTCATGGGAAAACTCGAGAAAGATTTCCTTGCAACTCAAACTCCCCAACCCCTAGTCTAGTGGAGGTTCATTGATGATATCTTTCTCCTGTGGCACCATGAAGCAAGCCTACTTGACTTATTCCTGCACCACCTCATCTCGAATGACAGTGTCCATTTCACTTGGGAGATCTCCCCCACATCTTTCACTTCCCTTGACGTTAATCTCCATCTGCAGGATGGCAGAATCGACCACTCAGTACACCATCAAGTCCACCAACCATCAGCAGTATCTTCATTATGACAGTTTTCACCCATCTCACACTCAACGATCTCTACCATTTAGCCTGGCCATCTGGGGCAAACAGATTTGTTCAACCTCTAAAGCCCTACCTCTCATAACAATAACAACCTGAGGAAATTTTTACTGCTAGGTGTTACCCCACCCAATTGGTTGACCGCCAGATCTCCTGAGCCATGAACTCTGTCCCACAAACTCCCTAAGCAACCTAACCTCATACCCTTCATTACCACATATCACACAGTTCTACGCAAAATTTAAAACAAGCATTTTTTCTTCTCTAATCCTCACCCCACACCCGGGATCTTCTTCCAAGGAGCCCCACAGTCATTTTCAGGTACCCATCTAACCTTGAAACCATTCTCACTCATTATGAACCATATTAACCTTCTGGCTCTTTCCTCTTTTCCTGCCATTTACATTCACCAAGCACCACTTTTACTAGCATGTCACCAAATCTTGCCCCATACAAGGTCATCATGAATGTATTTTATCCAGCATAATCTGCCAGCTTCAGTGCAGACTCTGCCCAGCTTTCTACATTGGCGTAACTAGCAGTACACTAGCTAAACGTATATGCGACCACCGCAGTACCTGCAAAACCCCCTCCTGTCCCCTTTCACACCAGGCACTATCAAACCTCATTTGATGAATGTGTCACAGATAAAATCCTCAAACATTTACCACATACTTTCCATCCTCTTGCCCTTTGAGATTGCAAAGTGAGACATCAACTGGTGTTCAGGTCCAGGAAAGCACCCAGCCTTAACATTAGATAACTGCTCCTTTTTTTTAATTCTCTCATCTGTTTGAATGAATGAATGAATGAATGAATGAATGAATACTGAATGAATACTGATCTGCATTTAGGGCAGTCGCCCAGGTGGCAGATTCCCTACTTCCCTCACATCATACACCATCTACTTGCCAACAATGATAATCATCATTCTATCCTCCACTACAAAGGCCGTAACCAAATATTTTGGACCCATGGTTTTCTTTTATGTGTACTCTATCTACACAGTCTTATATTGTAAGTCACTGTTGTCCATCTATTACATAGACGTACATATACATAGCTTTCTTACCTCAACATTTATACATCTTCAATCAATCAAGCAAGGAAGCAATCAATCAATCAATCAATCAATCATCAGTCACTACTGATCTGCATTTCGGGCAGTCGCCCAGGTGGCAGATTCCCTATCTGTTGTTTTCCTAGTCTTTTCTTAAATGATTTCAAAAAATTGGAAATTTATTGAACAGCTCCCTTGGTAAGTTATTCCAATCCCTAACTCCCCTTCCTATAAATGAATATTTGCTCCAATTTGTCCTCTTGAATTCCAACTTCATCGTCATATTGTGATCTTTCCTACTTTTAAAAACACCACTCAAATTTTTCATCTACTAATGTCATTCCACTCAGTCTCTCCACTGACAGCTCCAAACATACCACTTAGTAAAGCAGCTCGCTCCCTTTCTCCCAAGTCTTCCCAGCCCAAACTTTGCAACATTTTTGTAATGCTACTCTTTTCTCGGAAATCACCCAGAACAAATTGAGCTGCTTTTCTTTGGATTTTTTCCAGCTCTTGAATCAAGTAATCCTGATGACGATCCCATATACTGGAACCATACTCTATTTGGGGTCTTACCAGAGACTTATATGCCCTCTTCTTTACATCCGTACTACAACCCCTAAACACCCTCATAACCATGTGCAGAGATCTGTACCCTTTATTTACAATCTCGTTTATGTGATTACCCCAATAAAGATCTTGTCTTATATTAACACTTAGATACTTAGTAATCCACATAAGGAACTTTCACCCCATCAATGCAGTAATTAAAACTAAGAGGACTTTTGCTATTTGTAAAACCCACAACCGGACTTTTAACAGCATTTATCATTATACCATTACCTGCTGTCCATCTCACAACATTATCGAGGTCATTTTGCAGTTGCTCACAATCTTGTAACTTATTTATTACTCTATATAGAATAACATCATCCACAAAAAGCCTTATCTCTGACTCCACTTCATTAAATTTAAGAATTTAATTTCATATCCATATTGAACTGAGAACGTAAGATAGGTAACTTGAAGGATCCACCTTTTCAATACAAATAAATGTTATAATGGTTAAGTTACAACATGTTTACTTGGAACTAGTTTCAACACTATTTAGCATCATCTTCAGCCAAAATATGAGAAATAAGCATAGGTACATACATACAAACATATACATTACACAAGATATTATAGCATTATGATTAAATAAGAATAAAAAGAGAAATAAAATAGTGAATGGATATTCAATCACATGTTCAGAACTTGGCAGTCATTATCAGAACAACCCGTGAAGAGTGAATTAAAATTGTACAGACGCAAGTTAGCACTCAACAAACATAATCTTTTAAAAATACATATAACACTTTAAAACTTGGCTTAAGTCCGAGATGAACTTGATAGGCAAAGATTCGAATTTGTAGTCACTTTTCCTTAAATGATGTCACTTATTAAATAAGAGTATAGTAAACATTTTCTTGAGTTTTTGACAGAAATACAATATTCAATTTACGTAAGATGTTCCTCTGAGAGCTTTGAAGTTAGTTTTACGTCATGGCTGTGCTGTTGTCTGTGGTCTATTGTTTTTATGTTGTAACGTAACGTGTAAGGTGGAGACCAAGCTTTTGAACCAAGGTTTCTATGATGTTCGCAGTTCAATGCGGGACCTGCAGTTTAAAAAGGAGATATTTATAAAAGTTGAAATAGTGAAGAAAAAGAGAGCTTGGGCTATGACTGAATGACACACACCTGAGGCGGCAAAGCTGTGACGCGTGATGAAGAGGAACTGAGCGTGATGGATAAACTTAGGTCAGGGAAGCAGCTAGTGTTGGGATAGGAAGGGAGAGGGAACGAGGAGGGGTGATAGGGGAGGTGTGAGGAGTGGAAGGAAGGGGAATTAGGGAGGGTGATGCAATGAAAGCGCGTGGCTTGAGAAAGTATTACGCATAATATGAAAGACAGGTCTATTATTTGGAATATTAATATTTTTGAAAAATGCAATGAGAAAGTCGAACAAAATCTTTGGTTTCTCGGAGATATCGTTTAAGTTTAAGTTTGTATTAAAATATTGATCTAAATAAATATAGCAGTTTTCAGCAACATCTAGTAAAGAACATTTATTTAGAACTTCTAATACCTCAAGGTCTTGATCTATTTCAGTAAAGTTATGTTTAAATTCTTTCGTATGTAGGCCGACTGCAGAAAATCGGTTGTACTTTATATCATTGACCTGTTCCGTATATCTGTTTTAAAAACTATGTCCTGTTTGACCTAGGTAAGAACTATTGCAGTCTTGACAAGAAAACCTATATACACCTGATTTTGAAAAAGGACTACTTTTATTTATTGATGTAGAGTTATGCAGGATCTCTGTACTTCTATTGCTAGTAGAACAGGCTATTTTAAGGCTTTTTAAAAAGTTAGTGACGTCGCTGGGGCTTCCGGAGTAGGCATGAAAAGGGCAGCGCAGGATGACATGGTCCATGGTTTCTCATCTTTACTGCATTCACACATTGGAGAATCCATCCAACCCCACTTACGGCATAAGAAATTGCAGCGTCCATGCCCGGTTCTCAGTCCGTTGAGGCAACATCATAGTTTTCTTGGGAGGTCACATCTACTTTCCAAGTTGGATTTAGCTCGTGAGCATTAGTTCCAGATGTTGAATTTGACCACTCATCCTGCCAGCTCTGGTTTAGATTAAAATTATCCCTCAAAAGTCGGCCGACCAGTACACTTGCTGGTCTCCTAGATCAAAGCTCCTAACCATGTTCAAGGACATATCCAGCTCACACATTTTTTATTTATTTTTTAATTTACATAAGGGAACGCAAGTATGAAGAGAGGAGCGCCCACAACTAGCTTTCACTGATTTCAATATGCCACGCACAGCAACGTAAACCTCAATAAGGAAGCCTAATATAAACTAGCTTGTTTTTTATCTTTGATATAGACTGAGTAAGAGCTATATATCTGTAAACAGGTTATTAAACCTCTTATTTTAATGAACACAACGTCCCCGCATATTTGTGGCCCAACAATGCACCTTGAATAACCGTTGGACATGGTACTGGCATTTAACATTGGATATCTGAGCCTGACACCAGTATGTCAATGATTCTCCATAAATCCTAAGAATTGTATCCAGTTTTAACCTCAGCAAACGGAACTTATGTAATATGTGGTAATCATGGGGCCAGTGTAAAACCCTTCAACCCCATAACTGTACTATATGTATATATCTTAATATTAAGTTTTTTAGAATAGTGGCACTCGTTAACATATTTTTCAGCAGTGATATAGACTGAGTATAAGCTATGTGTCCGTGAACTGGTTGCTGAACCTCTTATTCTAAGGAACACGACACCCCTGAATATTTTCGGCACAACAATGCACTTCAAAGATCTCATAAACCGTTGGACATAATAGTGGCATTTAACACAGATAACTTGACATCTGAATATCAGTGATTCTTGATTAACTCTAAGAACTGTATCCGATTCCAGCCTCAGTAAATGTAATATTTGAAAATAACCCCCCTAACCCCAAAACTGTACCGTATGTATATATCTTAACATTAAGTCATTTTAGAATAGTGGTATCATGTTTATTTAATGGCATTCTTGTTTAATTTTAATTTTAGTAGTATTTATTCTGTACAGTCGCTATTAAGTAGGTTCTCTAGCAGCTGAAGATGACCTATTTACAGGTCGAAACCAGTACTGTTTTATTATGTAAATAATTTTGACACTATGTAAAATAAAGTATTGATTAGGTGGAGAACTCATCCTTCATACTTGTGATACCCGTTAATCATAAGCAGTCAGCCGAGGCTCCCCAGGAACTGCCACAAAGCTTGTGCAGGATGTTATTCGTAGTAGCAATTTTGTGAGAGAGCTTGGTGTTCTTTGTAGCTCAGAGCTCAGAGTTCTGTTCAGGATGACTCCTAGATATTTCGGGAACAGGTTGTACTTTAGTTTTTCACCATGGTATAAAACAAGATGGCTCATGGTTTGTGAGTCAGTTGCTGAAACCTTGGTCTTAGAGGCACTTGGGATCAATCGCCAAGACTGGAAGAATGTTGCCCTTTTGTCCAAGTCTGCTAAAGGAATGCCTTCTCCATCCTCAAAATTTCTGCTTTGAGCTACCAGTGCAATGCCGTCTGCATAGATGAACTTAGTAGCTGTGGTTGAATGGTTGATGGTAAGTCATGGATGTAGAGATTGAAGAGAACTGGGTCCAATAATGATCCCTGTGGCGGATCGTTTTTTAATTTTCTTTTACGACTTTTTTAATCACCTAGGAATACTACAAACTCTCTCCCACATAGCATGTTGGAAATTAGGTTTGCAATTTCCAAGCAGGGAATTACTTGCAGCAGTTTAAGAATTAGTCCATGTCACCAGACAGTATCATATGCACTTGTCAGGTCAATAAAGACAGCTGTTGATGTTAACTTCTTTTGGAAGCCTACCTCGATGTGGGTGGTAAGAGCCAAAACTTGATCAGTACAGCTATGTTTTCTTCTGGAACCAGCTTGTTCTGGAGGGATTACAGCTTCAATGAGTGGTGCTATCCTAGTGTGCATGACTCATTCCAAGAGTTTATAAATGCAACTAAGAAATGCTATTGGACGGTAGTTTTCAGGTCTCTGCTCCGACTTTCCAGGTAAGAAGGGCGATCATCTTTGACCATTTGAACTGCTTTGGCAGGTTGTTAGTCTGAAGGATGTAAGTAAAAAGAGATTGATCCACTAAATGCTATGTGGACCTATGTTTTGAGGGAATTTGTTGTAGATATTATTTGGGCCAGCAGCCTTACTGGTTTTCAGCATTTTGATAGCAGCTTCAACTTCCTAAATAAAGAATAGCCTAGACAGTTGCTCATTCTCTTGTGTTCCATGTTTGAGCTAAGTGAGCTTACGTTTCACAGTTTTTTATGGCATTTATATCTCTTGGTTCGTGTGACTTAAACCATTCTATTTGGAATGGTATCTGGGCTCAGGCAAGTGCACTGCTTTTTAGAATAATGTTTTCCAGTAGGTCGATTTAAGACTCTTCAAGCTTTTCTGCTCAATTTTGCAAAGTCCATGTCTTTCACTGTTGCTTCCCACTTTTCTCTCCTATCCTTGTCTGATAACCGTAGAAGCTGTGAACTTACTACATGGCTGCCTGTTGTTTGATATTCTTCATACAGAGCCTCACTTCCTGGCTTCCAACTGGGCATATTATATTTTCTGAAACCTCTCAGAATGTTCAGTTTGGCAGCAGAAATGACTAAGCTGATGAAGTCATCATAGTTACTGACAGTTGGTTCTAGATTTATAACAGACAGCTTCCTACCAAGATCTTTAGAGAATTTATCCCAGTTTGCACGAATAAAGTTCCACCAGGGTAAAGGTACTGAGGTCACCAGAGGTATCTTAATACCTGATTCCAACAGGACCGATCAATGCTGGCTGTTTGAGAAACTCGACAATATTGTATGTGTAATACTGAGAGGTTGATAAAAGCATTCCTTGGACACAAATGTTAGGTCAGGATTGTAGTCTCTTCTCCAGCGAGCAGAATGGAAAGTGCCCATCAGATATTTCAGCCCACTGAGTTACTGCCTCACCATTGTCATCAACTGTGTCATACTGCTAGTCAGTGTGATGGCTATTCTCCAGTGTAAATGCAGGGATGGCTGAAGGTTGGCAAAATGCTAGGAGACCATCTGATGCTAGGAGGCTTATACACGTTAACAACTGTTAGGTTATTAACCTGTATTACTATAGAGAAAATAAGATCCTTGACACTTGACTCAACAACTTGAACTCCTGTAAGACTGGATTTGGTATAGGTGACAATCCCATACTGCTGATGGAGGATAGTGTCGACTAGGGTATAGTCCAATATTTGTCCTCTTCGATCAAAGTCCTGTTCATCTGTGGTGTGCGTCTCCTGAATGTTGACGATATGAATGTCGAGGTTGTTCAGCTGTTTTCTAAGATATTCACACTTGGCACAACTTAGCCTTTAGTTGGAAAATATGGACTGAAGGTCAAATGTCTATTGTTGAGTGTTTCTGAAAAGAACCGTTATTTCCAAAAGTTTGAGACATTATGTTGTTCAATTCGACCTTATGTCAATGTTGCTTGCTTAGCGCCACCTGGGGGACACGTGCAGGGCAATCAATAGGTAAAATCCTGTAGACGTGAGCAATGGTCATCCCTTCATTTGGTATAGCTCCTTCATGCAAACAAAAAGTACTTCAGATATGGTACTATATCCCAACCCATTGTCTTTAGTACAGTATCATAGGTAAATTTTAATACTTCTTTAGTATTAGTCACCTCCTCTATCTGGACATTATCCTTGTAACCAACAATCTTTACATACTGCTGACTGAATTTTTCTGCCTTTTGAAGATTCTCACATACACACTCTCCTTGTTCATTAATGATTCCTGGAATGTCCTTCTTGGAACCTGTTTCTGCCTTAAAGTACCTATACATACCCATCCATTTTTCACTAAAATTTGTATGACTGCCAGTTATGCTTGCCATCATGTTATCCGTAGCTGACTTCTTTGCTAGATTCAATTTCCTAGTAAGTTCCTACAATTTTTCCTTACTTCCACAGCCATTTCTAACTCTATTTCTTTCCAGTCTGCACATCCCTCTTAGTGTCTTTATTTCTCTGTTATAATAAAGTGGGTCTTTACCATTCTTTACCACCTTTAAAGCTACATACCTGTTTTCACATTCGTCAACAATTGTTTTAAACCTATCCCAGAGTCTGTTTACATTTTTATTTACTGTTTTCTGCCAATCATCTTTTTTTTTTTTTTAACTCCCTCATGCTTGCTTTATCAGCCATGTAGTACTGCCCAATAGTCCTACTTTTAAGACCTTCTTTTCTATCACATTTATTTTTAACTACGACAAGAACAGCTTCATGATCACTAATACCGTCTATTACTTTGGTTTCTCTATAGAGCTCATCTGGTTTTTCCAGCACCACGTCCAGAATATTCTGTCCTCTAGCTGGTTCCATCACTTTCTGAATCAGTTGTCCTTTCCATATTAAATTATTTGCCATTTGTTGGTCATGCTTCCTGTCATTTGCATTACCTTGCCAATTGACATTTGGTAAATTGAGATCTCCTGCAACGATCACATTCCTTGAAGTTTTATTCTCCAGATACAGATAAGTCCCATATTAAGAGTGTTTATACGTGCATTGATATAATGATGATATGTATATTTATGATTGCCTGTTCTCATATTTGGCTGAAGATGACACTCACCAGCGTCAAAACTAGTTCCAAGTAAATGTTATAACTTATTTAGTTTAATATTAGTATTAAAAAGGATTTTTAATTTTACTTATCTATCATACACCCAGTAGCCAACACTACATCCCAGTGCCAGCAAAGTGGAAGTCGTAGGATACCTTTAGCTCTGCCTGTTGTGTTGATGGTTCGAATGGAGCTATCTACTGCCTGACAAATCTCTTGAACAGTTCTGAGGCGAATACGACAAAGTGGGGTCTTCATCTTAGGAATGTCCGACTCGTTGGCTGAATAGTCAGCGTACTGGCCTTCGGTTCAGAGGGTCCCGGGTTCGATTCCTGGCCGGGTCGGGGATTTTAACTTTCATTGGTTAATTCCAATGGCCCGGGGCCTGGGTGTTTGTGCTGTCCCCAACATCCCTGCAACGCACACACCACACATGACACTACCCTCCACCACAATGACACGCAGTTACCTACACATGGCAAATGCCGCCCACCCTCTTCGGAGGGTCTGCCTTGCAAGAGCTGCACTCGGCTAGAAATAGCCACACGAAATTATTATTTTTATCTTAGGAATCAAGTGCAAGTCGCGAAGGCTTAAGACCGGGGAGTATGGTGGATGGTACAGCAATTCCCAGTCCCATCGACCGAACAAATCAGCCACAGCTTGTGCTGTATGCGGCTGAGCATTGTTGTGCAAAATGACGGGTGCGTTCTGCAGAAAGTGTTGCCACTCCTTTCTCAAAGTTGGTCGCAGGTTGTGTTCCTAAAATGTACAGTAATACAGTAATACTGCACATTGATGGTCTGCTGTGGAGGAACATAATGCTTTAGGATAACACCATTACAGTTGTACATGAGAATAACTGTAACTTTCACATTGCCGGGTTTCTGATGAACTTTTGATCCTGGTGGTGACCTGTAATGTCGCCATTCATTCGATCGTTTCAGTTGTGGCTCGAATGATTTGGCCTTTGTTTCACTCAGCGTAATGATACGGCGTAAGAAAGCTCCACCTTTCTGCTCATAGTGCTTCAAGTGGTTACGAGCAGCATCGTATCATAATCATTTCTGCATTTCTGTCAAATCACGCGGAACCCATCGTGATGCAATTTTTCTCATGCCCAGGTATTCCTTCAGAATGTGAAGCACAGTTGTATGCACTAATCCAGTGTCTCGAACCAGCTCACGAATCATGTGGCATCGATCAGTGTCCGGTAACACAGCAAGAGCATACACTTCTTCTTCACTGACACTAGGACAACCGGCTGACGCATGTCTGCCACTTTTTGGCATCCCTCATTGAAGGCTTTTACCCACAGTGCCACTGTTCTATAAGGCAATGCAGATTATCTACAAGCCTCTTGAAGAAGTACCAACTGTCGTGCTGTACGAGCTCTGACACATTCAGTCTACATCCATTTCCATTGTTCCTCGTTCAAAACGTGACAACACTGCCTTAGACCACCAGCTAATATGAGGCTCTGTTCCTCTCACCAGTTCGCATGTGTGTGATGTGGGAAGGGGGAGTCCTTGTGCTCCTTCCTCTCATCAGTTCGTATGCATGTGATGTAGGAAGGGAGAGTCCATGTGCTCTTAGGTAAGGTAGGTATGCACCTAACGTGTGCTATCAGTGACATTATTAAGTTCCGTTGCATGGCGTGTCTACATTAGTGTTGCCACTATTTAAGTTCCAACCTTCGTATATCAATATGTACATACATTTACTTGTATACTGTATTTATTTTTTTCTGTATGATTTTAATTGTATGCGGTTGTAACTAGCTTGCAGAATTGGATAACAACTTAGAACTAGCTCGTCAAGAGATGAGCCGTATGCGTACTCGGGCTGATGAAGAAGAAGAGCGAAGTCGAAGTCGAGAACAGGAACTTTTGGTTCGACTTGAGGATAGCCGTTGCCGTGAAAGGAAGCTTGAGGACCAGCGCCATAATCTTGAAGTTTGCCTTGCTGATGCAACTCAACAAATACAAGAATTAAAGGTACAGTATTTTTAATGTTTTACTATTGTTAATCTTTGCATGTATCTAAGTAAAAGTTCAATATTCTCTCATTGCTGTTAAAGATCCAAAAGTAAGGTAGATAGAGTTGCTTTCATAGACAGAAACATGATAGAAAACTACATTGTACTTGGCAGTCTCTGTACAGGCAATGATAGACCAATGATGGACTGAATGGTAAAGGCTTCTGCCATTTATAATCTCAACCATATGAGATAGAGTAATTAGATCTATACCCAGTCTATTATTTAATTTTGCCCCTTAAAGCAACTGCCTCCAGTCTACTTTAATCCAAAAATTGTCATGGGACTCAATTCTGTTGTAGGCTGAGTGAACCTCAGGATATTGTGGTCTAATTTATGCATCAGAGCATTAATATTATTGTAGTATTCTATCCAAAGAGGTGTTTACAAGTTGTAAGTGATCTAGATTTCCTTGTAGATAAATCAAGAAGAAAATAGTATCAAAATAAATATAGAAACCTGAAGAGAGTACTGATCACTTAGGCAGGTGGTAGGAAAACATACTGATGTTCATACTTCATTAGGCCTAAACAAGAAATCAAATTAGATAAAGAAAGTAAACATACTGACTTCATTACAATACAATTCAATGCAATACAATGGATTTATTTTGTTTGGCAAGATTAAGGCCATTAGGCCCTCTCTTCCATCTAACCAGAAAATACAGCATTTACATGTGCAAAATTATAATAAATAGACTTACAATTGAAACATCTTGCAACTACTAAACAATATAATATTATTATAAAGAGCAATAATAAAAATAGGAAAATGATGACGATTCTTCTTCTTCTTCTTCTTCTTCTTCTTCTTCTTCTTCTTCTTCTTCTTCTTCTTCTTCTTCTTCTTCTTGCGTTCCAGCCTTCTAGGGACCACGTTACAATTTCAGTTCTTCCTCCTTTGTTCTTTCCTTTACTTCCAGTATTCTTTCATTGTTTCACTGTGCTTCTTTTTCCTGTCTTCAGTCCACTTTGTGCCTGTTTTCTTTTCCTTCCTCCCTTGGAATCCTTCCATTTGTAAGACTTTCTTCCTAAAAATCTTTCTTTCCAATAATTCTTCTTCTCGTATGTTGTTCCTTTCCAGGTCTTTCTTGACTTCTTGAATCCAGGTGGTAGTAGATTTCTTTTCCCAAAGGTATTTGAAGATTCGTTTAGTTAGTCTATTGTCATCCATTCTGTAAATGTGTCCAAGAAATAGCAATCTCCTTTTTCTTATTGTTTCTGATATTTTTTCTATGTTCTGGTAAATTTCATTGTTACTTCTTAATTTCCAAAACTCTGCAATTCTTAGAGGACCTAATATTTTCCTTATAATTCTTCTTTCTAATATTTCTAATTTATCAAGCTTGTAGTTCAGTGCTAGACATTTGCTAGCAATGTAAATACAAATGGAAATCAAATGAAATCTACATCTTGCATTGTATCGACGCGGATGAAATAATATGCCGGTTACCCCAACGGGATTGCGTTCGCATAAAACGTACATAACATGTTCCGCGACAAAAGAAAATCAAGCTAGTTTCGTTTCATAATATACATAAGTACATACAAAAAATGAAATGTCATATGCCTTTTAGTGCCGGGATATCCCAGGACGGGTTCGGCTCGCCAGGTGCAGGTCTTTCTATTTGACTCCCGTAGGCAACCTGCGCGTCGTGATGAGGATGAAATGGCCCCTGTGCCATTGGAATTAACCAATTAAGGTTAAAATCCCCGACCCGGCCGGGAATCAAACCCAGGACCTTCTGAACCGAACGCCAGTACGCTGACTGTTCAGCCGAGTCAGTACATATATAATACACATCACATTCAATCCAGGTTTCCCTAATCTTAAAAACTACACTGAAGTTACCGACAGACCAATCTGTCACAGATGAATCAGCATAGAAGCAGGCTTCCCTTAAAATTAGCATAGGGCTCATTAAAATGCAAAATATTTATTCAATGTTGGCATGACATGGACAACAACACGAAAAAATAAAACACAATCACAATACACAAGTATAAACAAACCAAACAACAGAAAATCTGGGCATCTGAAAAATAAAACACATGTATAAAAAAAAATTATTTGTGAAGGAGGTCACTCAGCTGTGTGGCAGTGTTAAAGGACTGTGTGAGTAGGTTACGCCCACTATGGGACAGCTGGTAGAGCGCACTCCTCATTGACGGCCGGTCATGTGTAAACATCAGAAATTCTACCTGCAGAAAATTACCCAGCAAGCGGTTGTGAGGCATTCATTCGAGAGCTCTTTCTCAAGGGCGATTCCCGTGCTTCCCAGCAGAAACTTTTATCCTGTTCTGTCTTTCATGTTCCAAGGGAAACTTTGCATCTAACTAAATCAGCTGCTACTTTACTCAAAATATTACATCTTTCTCTCATACATAATGTTCTAGGCCTCCATATCTCATTCTAACGGGTGCGCAATCCTCTATTAAACAAGACGTCACTCAGGCCATCATAAACTCGCAGCTCAGGAGTTTGATTCTTGACTGCAATTCCACATTTCCGGGAGTATTCTAACCCATTTCCCAAAATGCAGCTATAACTAATTTATTCCCCTTGATGTATCATTTCCACAGGCCTCTACTCCTGTTTCATCCTTCTCATTGCACTTTAGGTGGTATCTGCCTTTCTTTACATCCCATCTCGCTCTACTACCGGGTTACTGGTCTTTCTGCTTAAATTAAAGACCCTCGTTTACAACGCTGGCTTCCCTTCCGTTGATGGCAGAAAATTCCTGAAAACGCACTACGTACGTAAATAAAATAACCTACTCTGATTTGCAAATCTTCTCCCTCATGAAATTTACGGCGCACAGCCTCAACCATGATGAAGCTAACGCCAGAATTACCTACTAGGCACACATTACGGAATACTCTGTAAATAAAGCAAAGAAACACACTCCTAACTAAACCTATCCATATCCCTCTTCCCATAATTATCTCAAACACAACAAAACAAAGGGCTAAATATGCATCCCTGGATTTACATTTAAATGAAATGAAAAAATAACAAACTCACCTTCACAGGGCTGACATTTGATTTTTCAATTATATTTACACTGGATGAAACTAAGCTGACTCCTTCTATCTAAGAACATGCAATAGAATTCAAGGCATATTACTCATCTTTGTCGGTACTGCTTCCACATCAGTCATATAACTCCTCCATATCAGCACATAGGAGGTTGACACAATACTCTGGATTATAACTTGCGGTTGCCATCTTGATGATTGTAAATAGCACTCCTATTTACCAGCCAACTGTAAACTACTATAAAGATAAATATCACCTAGACAATATTTCTGTCCATGGACTCATGATCGGAGCTCGAGGCACAATCCCTAAATTTCTTGTACAGCTATGGGATTCTCTCGGTCTCAACCGGACACGACTTCATGACATCGCTATCGCTGCAATACGAGGTTCTGTGACCATACTCCGCAATTATCTATATAACATTTGAAGAACCATACATCATGCCATATCCCAAATTCATTGCAAATTTATTCCTGAGCCTTGTGGTGGTTATTTCTATCTGGCACACTAGCAAACTCAACAGTAACTTAGAAGGCAAAATATTGTGTAGTCGACAAACTTTGTCCTTGTGGCATCCTCCGCATGGGGGAAGTTGTATTAATAAAAAATGAAGATACCGTTAGTGTCTCTTTACTACTATGTACACACGTTCCTTGAATACAAACACTATTTAAAAAAATATTATTTTAAATCACACAGATATAGAACTTTGTTACTGTTACTATTCAGCGGGTAAAATACCATCACTGTCCATTTGCGACATCAACGGTCGTACGGGACACACTCGCAACATCCGCGGTTCACGATCCAATAACAGTTTAGGCATACGTAAATACACGTTCGATCTGCAAAGTTAATTGTATGTGTTACCGTTCTACAGCGGCTACACAAAACACAGTAAAGGGAGGAAAGTAAGTGCAATTACACAGTACCAAAGACCACTACACACTCAATAAAACATCAGCTGAACTATGCGGAACTCCGCCGATAACAACACTGGTAAATATCAGTAGGACCAACTTGACGATAATAAACCTGGAACGTGGGAAGGAGCTGGGAACCTACCAAGGGCATGGAGATGGCTTAGGTTGCAGTTTCCGGAATAATCAACCGTGATCCTTGGTTTTCAAAAATATTATTTACAAAATCGTCAGTACAAATTAACTTCGGAACAAATTCAGCTATACACCAAATCTAGATACACACTACACATTATATATTTTCTTTGACAAACTACAATATCAGTGTTCTTAGACAAGAGCCTTGCCTTAAGTTCAAGGAGTTAACCAAGTGCATCTCAGTACAAATCATATTCAACAAATACAATACTGAAGGTAAGAGGAAGCACAAAATATTTTAGAGTGAAATCAAAACTTGCTTTTCACATTCTAACAAATAGTGGCGATTAGGGCAAACTCCTGTGATACACCAAACGAAAACTAAATGGAACTTAAAAACGGACAGAAAGAAACAGCGCTTACCCCAAGGCAGGCTATGCTGGAACCGAGGAGACGTTCACGACGTCAATAACTTCGAGAGGCTCGGCAGGTCAAGACCAAGACGGCACAGTGACATAAGACCACAGACTTCAGACCTCAGACCTCAGTATGCATACAACAGTGCGTACCGCTTTACTGATGCGAACGAAGCCGTGCCTACAGCACCTGGCAATCCTGTCTTCCTAATGCGGGCAGAAGTGACTGCCACAAATTGCGTACTTTTCACTCCCATGAATTACAGAATTAAACTGCACCAGGTTGGTGTGTTATTAAAAGTTCTCAAGATTAAGTCACTGTTCATTTTACACTGTCTCAGCTAAATGGTAATATACTCACTGAAGATATTCAAGACAAAGACTTTCGCCGTCACAACTGACACGAACACGGCCTGACAACTGACAAACGAATGAGAAAGCTTCCCCTGCTCTAGGCTGTTTTATAGTTGTGGTTGTCTCATTCAAACCAGTGGTTTCCCTAGGAGACTAAAGCTCGGTGTCTCAACTGCCATGTGAAAACAAAGTGGGCAGCCGTTTGAAAATGTCAATTCAAAATTGTAATAATAAGTAGCAGAAATTTCTACACAGAGGCATCTCTAAATTTACCCACGACTCAGTGGACATATTAAAACCGTAAAGTAATATTGAATAAATTAATTATGGGGCATACATGGTATGTCACAGTATGCTGTCGGAAATTTCTTCAAAGTTCTGTATTATTTTTTAACAGATTGTTTGTAGCTTGTGAGACTAAAGTTTCTAAAACATATACTTTTCTGAATAAATAAGGTTGTTATTTAATAGATAAAATGATCTCTAAAATGTATATTTGTATTAATACTTAAGGTATAACAACAGATTTAAAATAGAGAGCATGCGTCATCTGTGCAAACACTTGCATTAGAATTCATAGCACGAGCAGCCTAATATATATGCATTAAGTTCTGAATGAATGATTTACTAAAACTTGGGCTTCATTTTATGTTTTTTGTCATGTTCCATAATTTTATGGATATGAATACTTATGATATAGAATTTAAAAAACATTTTAGTTGCATAAAACTAATATGAAAACTCATAACACCATATGCTACTAAAGCATGCTTTAACTGTCCCAAAGATTTATAGCGTAAAAGAAAGCACAGCTTTTGTGTAACCTATATCATATTCTTTAAATCACTATAACAATGATTTATAATTGAGCAGTATCCTCCTTATTCAGTACCTTATAGTTAATGTGAATTATGGTTAATGTGAAATCTCGACCTTATAAGAGCATAAACTTTATCTTAATAAGAACATTTTAACATTAATAACATCATTCTTACTTCACTTTTAAATGTTTTAACTAAGTTACAGTAGGTAATGTCAATTTTAGCAGTCTACTGAAGATGATCCAATTAGGATCAAAACGTGTATAGATGTGACAAATGTGAAAAACTGGAAGAAGAATTATCAGAACTTGTATAAATAAAAAGTACCAGGTTGAAGGAGTCTGGAGAATCCTCCCCAGTGAAACTGTCTATTGAGAGATTGACCCAGTGATCAGCACGATGAAGAAGAAAAGAATCTCTTATTTCTTTCACATCTTACGATTACCAGAAAACAAGATTGTACGACAACTAGAGATGAGGAATCTGGGAAAGAAGACAGGAGGGCATTGGATCAAAGAAATTCAAGAGGATCTCAAAACAGTTGGACTCAAAATTACAGATGCAGAGAACAAGAATAAAATTACCACCCTTCTTAAGAATCACAAATTTTCAACTGAAATGATGCACAGAAGGCCTGTAGAGATTTCAGATGAATTAAGAACACTGTGATTAGAATGAATAAAGAAGTACTGGACAGATAAGAAGAATTAAACGGTACAACCTTCAAAGAAAAGTGTACATGGAAGACTCAAGTGGTCCAATAAAGTTAATAATAATAAAAATAATAATAAAGTTCACCTGTTCAGTACATGTTTGCCATTTGATAAATGGTCTGTTTAAAAAGTTACATAGGACATACTTCGACTTAGCCTAGAGATCTTCATCAGCTAAAATAATACAAAGATGAAAGACATATACAAAAACAGTGATATATAAAAAATTTATGGTAAAATAAAATCAACAAATTCAATAAAAATCTATGTTTAAAATGTACATAGCTTCAATCTTGGATGAATTTAGTTGTAACAGGGGTGGGTCCAACCGTATTTAATACAACTATTGGTTGGCTGTAGGAAATACTTAAAATTGTGAAGAGAGGGTTGCAGTGAAAACAAAACAAACTTCTTAGAAAAACTGATGAAGAGAACCTCATGGTGATAATTGTGGATTTCAATGCCGAGGTAGGAACTGATAGGACAGGTTATGAGAGACTCTTAGGGCTGTATGGATTTGGCAAAAGAAATGAGGAGGGAGAACTCCTGCTTGATTTATGCACACATAATCAACTTCTGGTAAAGAATTCGTGGTTTCAGCAAAAAGACTGTCACAGAATTGCAAGATATAGCCGGGATTGTCATTATAGGGCAGTGATAGATTATGTGGTAACTGATAACAAAGCAGAGAAATAGTGCAAGATGTTGAAGTAATACCAAGTGAATACCTTTATAGTGACCATAGACACCTTGTTGCAGACCTGAGAGGAATTGAAGCTGTTCATTGTTAATGTAACCAAGAGAAAACAACCAAGAATAAAGGACAATCAATCAATCAATCAGTCAATCACTACTGATCTGCATTTAGTGTAGTCATCCAGGTGGCAGATTCCCTATCTGTTGTTTTCGTAGCCTTTTCTCAAATGATTTCAAAAAAATTGGAAAATTATTGAACATCTTCCTTAGTAAGTTATTCCAGTCCCTAACTCCCCTTCCTATAATCAAAAATTTGTCCCAATTTGTCCTCTTGAATTCCAACTTTATCTTCATATTGTGATCTTTCCTCCTTTTAAAGACACTACTCAAACTTATTGGTCTACTAATGTCATTCCATGCCATCTCTCTACTGACAGCTCGGAACATACCGCTTATTACAGGTCATTATCCTCATGGTTAATCCTTATTGAATACTATTATTAATAATAATTATAATAGGAAATTATTTATTGTCCACCTATTCAATACTATCCACCTTTAGGTGGTTACAGTTTCATACAATTATATCTCTTTATGTCCTCATACCGCTTAGTCGAGCAACTCACCTCCCAGCCCAAACTTTGCAATATTTTTGTAACACTACACTTTTGTCAGAAATCACCCAGAACAAATCCATCTCCTTTTCTTTGGATTTGTTTCAGTTCTTGAATCAATTAATCCTGGTGAGGGTCCTATACACTGGAACCATACTCTAGTTGGGGTCTTACCAGAGACTTATATGCCCTCTCCTTTACATCCTTACTACAACCCCTAAACATCCTCATAACCATGTGCAGAGATCTGTACCCTTTATTTACAATCCCATTTATTTGATTACCAATGAGGATCTTTCCTTATAACACCTAGCTACTTACAGTGATCTCCATAAGGAACTTTCACCCCATCAATGCAGTAATTAAAACTGAGAGGACTTTTCCTATTTGTGAAACTCATAACCTGACTTTTAATCCTGTTTATCATCATACCCTTTTGTCTGGCTCCATGGCTAAATGGTTAGCGTGCTGGCCTTTGGTCACAGGGGTCCCGGGTTTGATTTCCGGCCGGGTTGGAGATTTTAACCTTCAATGGTTAATTCCCTTGGCTCAGGGACTGGGTGTTTGTGCTGTCCCCAACATCACTGCAGCTCACATACCACACATAACACTATCCTCCACCACAATAACACGCAGTTACCTACACATTGCAGATGCCGCCCACCCTCATCGGAGGGTCTGCCTTACGAGGGCTGCACTTGGCTAGAAATAGCCACACGAAATAAAAAAATTATACCATTGCCTGCTGTCCATCTCACAACATTATCGAGGTCATTTTGCAGTTGTTCACAATCTTGTAACTTATTTATTACTCTATACAGAATAACGTCATCTGCAGAAAGCCTCACCTCTGATTCCACTTCTTTACTCATATCATATATATAAGAAAACATAAAGGTCCAATAATACTGCCTTGAGGAATTCCCCTCTTAATTATTACAGGGTCAGATAAAGCTTCACATACTCTAATTCTCTGAGATCTATTTTCTAGAAATATAGCAACCCATTCAGTCACTCTCAGACTGGAAATTGATAGTTCTTAATTTGAAACAGTGGTTCCAAGAGGAGATCAGAGCCAACCTACCAATAACAGATATTATGGGAAATGGAAAAGAAGAATGGAATGATTTCAAGACAAGCTTTGTGAGCAGTGCTGATAAAATATTTGGGAGGACAAGCAGCAGAGTTAATGAGTTCGTTCTGGGTGATTTCCGACAAAGGAGTAATGTTACAAAAATGTTGCAAAACTTTGGACTGGGAAGACTTGGGAGTAAGGAGAAGAGATGCTCGACTATGTGTTATGTATGGAAAATTCTAAATTCCCATGGAGGGAATTAGATATTTTTCACCAATAGAGCATGTTAAAAACATATCAGATGTAAGGCTTTTCAGGCGTTTGCTCTATTAACCAGCGTTTTGTCTTAGGTCTGACACTAGACTCGTCAGAGTGGGATGTGTCAGACCCTACCGAGATTTATCTCCCATATGCAGTTATCAGACTGTGCCTCATATATAGGCTTCTGATAAGCTCACCTGCATACACCCAGCGTCAGTGGGTAGGGTCTGACATATCCCACTCTGACGAGTCTAGTGTCAGACCTAAGACGAAATGCTGGTTAATAGAGCAAACGCCTGAAAAGCCTTACATCTGATATATGTGTTATGTTTCAAGCTGTCAGTGGAGAGTTGGCATGGAATGACATAAGTACGAATACATGAATAAGCTTGAGTAGAACTTCTAGAAGTAGGGAAGATCATAGTATGAAGATAAAGTTGGAATTCAAGAGGATGAATTGGGGCAAATATTCATTTATAAGATGAAGAGTAAGGGATTAGAATAAATTATCATGGGAAATATCCGATAAATTTTCAAGTTCTTTGAAAATGTTTAAGATAAAGCTTGGTAAATGATTTGATTGATTGATTGATTGATTGATTGATTGATTGATTGATTGATTGATTGATTGATTGATTGATTGATTGATTGATTGATTGATTGATTGATTGATTGAAAAGGAACCATTTGTCCCATCCCTAATGCCTCCATGCCACTTGCTGCGTGATGGAATATCTACGCTCTAATTCCTTGAATTGACTTAACAACATCCGATAAAACACTTCCATTTTCTTTGAAGAGGTATCATATTCCGATTTGCTTGGCATCTTGTATCACAATCAGTAAACCTGAGGGGACATGAAGGTCTCTATTTACCTCAACCAATTTTCAGCCATGGCCAGTTAAATGTTGCAATGTCAAGAGAGAAATACTTTAAAGTTGCAATATTGCAAAAAGGTAATTGTACAAGGAATGCACCGAGCAAGTGGCCACGTGGTTTGGGTCACGTAGCTATCAACTTGCATTCGAGAGATAGTGGATTCAAACCCCACTGTCGGCATCCCTGAAGATGATTTGGTTTCGCATTTTCGCACCAGACAAATGCTGGGGGCTGTACCTTAATTAAGGCCACGGTCACTTCCTTCCCACTTCTAGCCATTTCCTATCCCATCGTTGCTGTAAGACCTACCTGTTTTGGTGCAACGTTAAGAAATTTGTAAAAAAAAATAAACTACAAGGAATGCTGTATATAAGGAAATCCTTCAATAAATAGTTAACCCATTGACCGTCATGTCTTGACGAATTTCAGCTAGTTAATATTAAGCTGCTAGGATATATTAAAAGTCACAATCTCTGAGATGGCAATTTTTTAATTATATCAGTCCTAAGATGGGTTATTGCTGGTGAGGAAGGCAAGAGAAAACCACCTCATTATTTTTCTCTAGAAAATGCTGTGCAATACATGATTAAGATTTTTTTGTGTGTTAAGAATGAAGCCATATTTTTCAGTGTCGACTTAGTTAAATGTAACAAAAACTTTTTAATCTGTCAAACACACATCAATTACAATATAAAATTATAACACTATAATCATACCTGTATAAATACACATGATTAACAAAGAATGACACGTTTTGTTCTACAAGAACATCCTCAAATTCTATCAAATCACTTAAAACATGCTTATGTATGTACAGTATTGTTTATGTTGCATAACCTTGTCAATGGTAGAGAGTTTAGTGATAACATGAGCCAGTAATGACAAAAAATAAATTTACAAGTGTTAATATAATGAAAAACTTGAGAACTTATCTAGACTGCCGATGCTAAGTCCGTTGTCACCAAACTGGGGTATACGAAATTCCCTGTACGTGCGGCAAAGTATACATCGGCCAAACATGCCGGTCCATTGGTACACGTATCAAAGAACATGAACGTAATATTCGTCTCAACCAACCGGACAAATCGGCAATAGGTGAGCATGCTCTATCGTCGGGGCATGATGTCATGTTCCAAGATACTCGAGCTCTTACCCACACTAAACACTACAGGTCCAGGACTATACGGGAAGCTGTGGAAATACGTAGAAATCCTAACAATTTCAACAGGGACACTGGCTATCATTTAAGTAATACCTGGTTGCCAGCCATTAAGAATTTACGTAGGTAGTTCCCTTCCCTGCCCCTTCACTATTGTTATTTCGTCCCGGTGTATTTTCCAAATTTGTACGTTCCTCGTCGCCAGATGTTTCATTCCAGGCTTATGGCTATGTCTTACACCTGTCATATGTTACGCAAACACATTATGTGAACCACTTAGTCTGATTGTGATAGTTCGGTCAGCTTCCGCTTCGAACGCTAGCGTTGTGCGACGTCCTGGGGACCCTCTGGTGGTGAATGAACGTACCATTTCCATTTCTACTTCTATTATAACGTTCCAAATTCAAACGTGTCATTGTTTAAGAAGCCTTTCTCATGGACAGTCAAGAATTCTTCTGAGGATGCAGAGCACAGTTTTCTGCGAAACGTTAAGAATTTCACCTTATTTTCTTGACACGGCACAAGCCCAAAAGCCTATACAATAATATTATTGTTGTTGTTGTTGTTGTTGTTGTTGTTGTTGTTGTTGTTATTGTTGTTGTTGTTACCCATGGACCAGCAGAGGTGAAAGAAGGTGCCGGGGGTGAATGGGTCTAACTACAAAATCAAAGTTAATTTAAAACTTTAACAAAGGGTATACTTTTTAGACTTTCAAAAAAATCAACAAATAACAGTTACTAAAAGCAAATTAGGAACAAGTCAAGGAAAATACAATACAGTGAATACCACAAGTTCTGGGCTTCAAGCCCCTCGCTTTACCTTTCCTGTGCTCTCAGCTCAAATTTACAAAAACACAATGCAAGGGCAGAACTCCGCTAATACATGGAGCACTAGCTCCAGCAATTACAATATCAGGCCTCCCAGAGGCACTTTTACTACCCTGGAAAAAGAGCTAACGTGCTCTCAGTTCTCAAGCCTATTCAAGGCAATACCAGAAAATTACCATTACTTGCCATCAAATAACTTACAAGTAAGAAACAGGGGTATCTTGTACCCAACCTATCGGGCTTTGCGGAAAAGAATAGGTTAAGTAAATGGCCCGACACACAAATTGAATGGAGGCGTGTATTTGCACTCCTAGAACTGAATTAGTAAAACCTAAGGGCCACTAGGCCGATGAAACAGGGGCTATTCCCAAACTATGGAGGTGACTCGTATAAGGATAACTTAAGACTTTACGGAAAGGAAGAAAATCAGTTACTAAACGTAGTCACCTCAAACCAGCATGAAGGGGAGCTCAAGAGGGTGCATTACTCTCTATCCCCGATTTACAGTCAAAGATATTATGCAGTTATTACATAAGCCGGCAGAAATTACATTTTCAGAAAGTAGGTTACATATTTAAGGTTAAGGTTTCAGACCTCTCCCTTGGGTTAAACTGCAGAGATAGCAAGAAATAAAGGGCCATACCTTGTTGGAGTACTACTGCCTGATAAAAGAGGCACCTCCCGCCTCCTGCTTGACACAGAGACCAAGTTAGATGACGATCAATTGGCCAAGAGACGTGAAAATCCGCAGTTTATAAACCCTCGGGGAAAGTTCGAGACCTTTCATGAATAAACCAGCCACACCCTCTCACTTTATTGGTTTACATCAAAAGTGACACTCAGAATCGAGGAAGAAGCCTGTGATAGGCTGAAAATTAAGTACAGAAATTCATGATTGGCTAAATTCAAAACTGGCGGGAAAAAAAAGAACAATATTGCTAACCCAAGAATGAATGAACATAATTTAGTAAAAAATAACTTATAAATACAAAACTTCTTCAAAAAAGGTTCTTCTACTTCGCACCAGGGTGCATGATCATAGTTTATTAGCGGTGACATCTGTTGAAAAAGGTCCTAACTTCTTGATGACTGGTAAACAAAACACGTAGAATTTCATACAGGACATGAAACTTCACAATAAGAAAATTACGCCCAATTACTGTAGTGACATCTTTTGAGTAAAGGTTGAAGTAGGACTAGTTTGAAGTTCACGATTTCTCCAGTAGAGGAGTTCTTTTAGGTGCAAGATTTAAATGTGCAGCGTAGAGGCGTACCTCCCGGTACAATAATAATAATAATAATCATATAAATTATTATTATTATTATTATTATTATTATTATTATTATTATTATTATTATTATTATTATTATTATTATTATTATTATTATTATTATATAATTCGCTGGGGCCATCAAGGACCACGTTAAGTCTTGTAGCATTTGACACGGAACTTATTATTATTATTGTTATTATTATTATTATTATTATTATTATTATTATTATTATTATTATTATTATTATTATTATTATTATTATTATTTGCAAATACATTTTGTTCTTAATTTGGTGTTGAAATGTTTCCTAAGGCTCGTCTTGGTGGAGCTGAAGGACGAGTACGAGCATTGGACAGCCAGTTGATGCAGCTTGAAGCAGCTAAGAAGGAAGTCGAACAGAAGCTGAGTAGTATTGGTTCTACCTTAAGGAGAATAGCGGGAATACAGTTGGATGGTAGTGTTAGTCTACCATATAGACTGATGAGCCCATCGAGAAGATGGAGTCCAGCCAGAGGTAACATCATTATTGGTACTCTCAGAATAAAGTAAGGAATCATTCTACAGAATAGTTCCTTCGGCTGATTATTTCAAAGTTAGGCACTGTAAAAAGTAATCTCTATCATCAGGATCATCATTTTGAATTGCATCTTGCCATTACACAAATGTTTGAATTTTCAGGAGGAGAAATCTTTGAATATTCCTCTGTAGTTCAGAGTATATACTGTGTTACATTGTGTGTTTATTTTTGTGTATGTGGCAGATATTCAGGGTAAAGTTTATTTCATTAAAAAGTTGTTACAGTTCCTGAAGCAAAGGCAAATTAATATAATGTCCTTTAAACAGTATTCACTAATTTGATCACTTCTTTAATAACAAAACATTATTTTCACATAAAGAAAGCTATCGAAGAAACATCCTATAATATAGACAAGTTGAGAGAAAAAAAGATTTGAAGAGCAACTTAGTCAGGCAATGATATGAAGTGATGCAAAACAGATCTGTATTTCTATGTTATGTTACCGTTAGTAACAAAGGTAGAGGAATCCGATGGGAGGTGATACTACACTCTAGACTGGAAGTTTCCAAATGGCATTTGTAGAGTAACATAAGTACAGACTGGAAGTATGACTGCAATGATGGTTATAACTTTTGGTTGTTTTTTTTTTTTTTTGTTTTTTTTTTTTTTTTTTTTACCCTTAAGTACCTTGATTGACTGTAATTTTTAAGAGCCACACAGGTATTAGAAGCAGGCTAAATGTCATCTATATTTAAATATAACCGTTTGGCTAAATATACATTATCTGAGCACAGAAAGGGAGGCAGAGATTTGTAATCTGATGACTACTCTTAACAAAGAAATATTAATCACAAACAACATTATGTAAATATAAAAACTGTTGTGTTGTTTGACCTTCAATCAAGTAATCATCACTGATCTGCATTTTCCTGCGGCAGCCATCTTACCATGGTACACATCCTTACGGAGTGTGTAGACCTGGTCGATCTATGCCGTAGTCTTAACCTTCCGAGTACAATCTCCCTTATCTTGCGAGATGACGAGCAGTCAGTAGACCTCGTCATCCGCTTTATGAGGGATAGTGGTCTCTTTTATCGTGTGTTTGATGATGTCCTTTGTCCTAGTGTTTTTTGTGTCAATTGCGCTTTTATCCCATTGACTTCATTTTAGTTTGTGTTGCGTATTTTAATGTGTTATTTTAACGTCTAACGTAAATTATGTGTATATATCTGTACTACCAGGCAATGCCTTATTCGTTTTTTTTCCTGTCTTTTCTCTTATTTTATTAGAGAATAAGGCATTGCGTATTAGATCCACTGATTGTTTTAATCTCACCCTCATTTTTCTTCATCACCTTTTTATATCTACTCAGTGGATACGTTTTAAAATTTTAACATATCTCATGTCGTTCATCTCGTTCCATTAGGGGCCGATGACCTTCGATGTTAGGCCCCTTAAAACAACAAGCATTATCATCATCATCATCATCATCATCATCATCATCGATCTGCATTTAGGGCAGTCAGCCAGGTGGCAGATTCCCTTTCATTTGATTACCTAGTCTTTTCTTGAATAATTTCAAAGAAGTAAATTTTTCCAATTCCTAACTTCTCTTCCTATAAATGAATATTTGCCCCATTTTGTCCTCTTGAATTCCAACTTGATCTTCATTATTGTGTTATTTCCTACATTTAAAAACACAGCTCAGTCTTATTCATCCACTAATGTCATTCCGCACCATCCTTCCTTGACAGCTCAGGACATACCACTCATTCAAGACGCTTGTCTCCTTACTCCCAATCCCCTGTGGGTGGGGGACACAGGCGAAGAATACACCTACGGTATCCTCTGCCTGTCGTTTGTAAGAGGCGACTAAAAGGGTAAAACCCCCTGTGGCTAGGGGACGCAGATGTAGAATACACTCACTAATCCTAATTCCTAAACATTCCAATATCTGTTTTTGAACAGGCCCTTTATTTGCAAGTTTGCTAGTTAAATTCCCCTTATGTTTTGCTGGTTTATGTTTTGAACTATTTGAAATCTTTTCTCACTCCCTATAGTTTTCTCACACGCTCCACAGAACAGTACCTTATTTTCTATAGATATTAAGTCACCTGAAAACTCCTTCGGTGAATTAGTTCATCTACAACTCAAAGTTGCTCTTATTTACAGCATTTAAAGAACTTTTTAACGGACACTTTATATGCTAAACATAGTTTGGTCACAACCAGTTCACAACACTATAACACCACTCTATGGACAGTCAATCGACAGCTAAGCACAAAACGTGAGGGTAGATGATGAAAAAGGGGATTCACTGCCTGTCATCATAACTCTTCACCACATGACAAGTTGCGTCATCATGCACAACATTACTGCCAACATCAACCAGATGAAAAAGGCTGATTAAAAATACTGAAAAAAATCATTAAACTTATTAAAATATGCCATATAGCGCTAAAATATTAAAATATGATGCATTTATCAAAGTCATGAAAATATGCAGTTATATGCACCATAAAAGCATGTTCAAATGACTGAAAATTCCATAATTCATGCACATAATGTATAAGCATACATTTTTAATCCCTAAAAAATCATGCAAATGCATGAACTTTTGAGCCCTAGTGATGAGACTCCAGTTTGAAAATGGCATGAAAGATCTATTTCAGTTGTATGCCCCACAAATGGGTTGCATAGATGAACATCTAGAGGACTTTTTAGAGGAAGTGGAGGGACAGATAGAAGATAAGGAAGTGCTATTGATGGGAGATCTAAATTCACAAGTTGGAATGGAAAGACAAGGAAAGGGAGATGTTGTAGTGCCCTTTGGATAAGGAAATGTAAATCCAGAAGGCAAGTTGTTAGTGGATTTTTGCATGAGGAACCAAATGATTGTTGAAAACACCTGATTTAGGAAGAAGAACAGTCAGAAGATTACAAGGTATGGTTGGGGAGATAGACAAACAAAGACCATGATTGATTATATAATCATAGAGAAAGAACACCCGAATAACCTTTTAGATGTTACAGCCATGCCTGAAGAAGCCTTTGGTGGAGATCATAGAGTTGTAATAGGAAAACTGAAAGTGGAAAAGATTGAAAAACCCCCCCATTAAGAAGAAAGAAAAGAATTAAAGTATGGAAGTTGAAAGAGAAAAAGCATACAAGGATTTCAAAGGGAAATAATACCCTTGGTACCCAGGACAAAGATGGGGAATGTTGAAGATGAATAGAAAAGATTAAGGAAGCACTGGTTGGATGTGCAGAAAAGGTATGTGGTAGAAAATCAGGAAATGTGAAAGACAAAGAGACACATTGGTGGAATGATAGGGTAAAGATTAAAGTGAAGGAAAAGAAAAGGACATGGAAAGCATGGAAAACATCTAAGACTGAAGAAAGTAGAAAAAAATATGTGGAGGCAAAGAATTTGGCCAAGAAAGTAGTGGAGGAGGAAAAGGGAAAAAGCTGGGCCTTATTCACATAGAAAGTGAGAGATGATATGCATGGCAGCAAGAAATTGTTGTATGGTATCTTAAGAAACAAAAAGAGAGATCAAGTAAACACCAGATTTATGAAGGACTAGCTGATGTACCTGTGCTTCACTACGGGATTCTCAGAAAGACTGACTTTGTGGTTTTCCTAACTGAAGTCAACATCAGAGAGAGAGAAAGGGAGAGTCATCTCCGTACAGGCAATAAAGGTCCTGGGAGGGGTGGAAGGTAAAGGCTTCCACCATCCGTAACCTCGGCACTTGGTGGGGTAGAGTGGTTAGCTCTACGCCCGGCCGCCTTTGCCTACAGAAATTAGCCTGGTACTCATTTATGATGTAGGCTGAGTGAACCTCAGGACCATGTGCACCTCCAGAAGTGGAAACGTAGTTTCTTAAATTTTACGACTTCCTGACGGGGATTCGAACCTACGTCCTTCCGGGTGAACCGAGTACGCCTTTACCGCCTCGGCCAGGCAATATAGGTCTTTGCAAAAACGTCAGTAGGAATGTAGCGACTAAAAGCAATGTTGACATATAAAATACTCGATTTAAATAAGAAAACTTAACATTTTCTCACTTTTAACAAACATTACTACGGTGCCGATCTAACAGTCCAGATTTCCACAGCTGGAATGACCAGGCCGCAGACAGCAGTGAATACTCCTCTGCCATTATTCCGTGAAATATGCACACTGATCATTCCAATAAGTGCCTTAGAGTAGGGATTGAATAGCTCGAATGCTATGAGTAACCAGTGTCAGAACCAGTATCGGAAAATTTATGAACCAGAGGAATGGCATCCTAAAGAAGAAAGTTATCTAAGTTTAACTCCCCAGCTACTTCCCGCAAATATTCAGGCAGGCTGTTACACTCGGTACGACCGGGCGATTTGGCCGTGTGGTTAGGGGTGCGCAGCTATGAGCTTGCATCCGGGAGAGAGTGGATTCGAACCCCACTGTCGGCAGCCCTGAAGATGGTATTCAGTAGTTTCCCATTTTCACACCAGACAAATGTTGAGGCTGTACCTTAATTGAGGCCAAGGCCGCTTCCTTCACACTCCTAGCCCTTTCCTATCCCATCGTTGCCATAAGACCAATCTGTTTCGGTGCGATGTAAAGCAAATTTTTAAAAATTTGGCACGCAGCAGTAATCCTATCTATCGGAGATGAGTGGCAACAGAAGACACAAAGCACATCACAACAAACAATGGTCAATGAAATGTTATTGTTGATTAATTTTATAAGCTTTCTCTAATGTAGCCCTTTCTCATTTAGTTTTCTTTCGAGTCTGCGATATTAGGGCATCTTATAAAATTATTTATAGCGTAGACTGTAGTTCCTCATTCTCCGACTTTACATACCGATTTTTATTCAGTTCGGTTTACCTATTTTTCGTGACTCGGTGCTGATATGGACTTAGTAACAAAAGTCCAAATTCATAAATCTCTGTGATCATAGCCAGGATAGTAATAACGTATAAGACATAAATGATCAGAAATTTAATGCTATATATATGTAGTATTTATCGATACGACCACTAATAACATAAATATTTGAGAATAAAATTTTAGGACTACCCCTAAATTACCATTTCACTCAGCGTGGATAAAATTATTTATGGCCTAGATTATAGCGATCTATTCCCCGACTTTGTATACCGATTTTCATTAAGATAGGACCGCTAATAACATAAATATTTTAGACTTGAATTTTAGGCCTTCCCCTAAGCTACCGTTTTTCTCAGCGCTAATACAATTATTTATAGTCTAAATTGTAGGGACTTGTTCCCTGACTTTGCCTACTGATTTTAATTAAGATACGACCACTAATAACATAAATATTTGAAAATTACAATTTAGGCATTCCCCAAAACTACCATTTCAATCAGCGTGAATACAATTATTTATGGCCTAGATTGTAGCAACTAATTCCCCGACTTTACATACCGATTTTAATGAAATTCTCTTCAGCCGTTTTCTCGTGATGCGTGTACATACACACATACAGACAGACAGAAATTACAGAAAAGTAAAAAGTGCATTTCCTTGTTACTGTGGACATGACCGATACAGAAATACCATTTTTTCAAATTCTGAGCAATGTACAGACAAAACTCTTATTTTATATTGTGCCCCCATGTAGGAAAAGGGTAAGCAGATAATTTCCCAGCGGCTCAATTTCTTCTCAGGGTATCCATTTCTCAAGTAAAATCTGAAGATTTTACGTTAGGTCGCTTAACGTGAGTTTGAAGAGAATACCGGTTTACGGAGGACGTAATACCAAATAATTAATTCACCTGACTAAAGCACCAACGATCTAAGTCCTTGATAAATTAAAATCAGGCATCAACTCAGTCAATTACTTTCTTGGCTTACCAACTAGCTTATCAACTGCGTAAAAGGGAAAGAATTCATCACACACAAATTCTAGAAAACATAATAATAATATTTATTTGAATAAAAGATTGCCCTAGGAAAAAAGTAATGTGATTTAGGGTAGTATTCACGTTGTTACTATGTACAGATAATAATTCAGAGTCACCGGTGGCTTATAAAAAGAAAAATAAATGCAATGTTAAGCTATTTACACCAGTTCCGAAATGAAGTCAAAAATGGATATTACTATTTACAATTGATCACTGGACATCCACAGTCTTCATTGATAACAAGTCATTAAGTTGACGCAAATATCGTTATGATATTTAGATTGCTCATCATCATTAAAATCAGGCTAATTAGATTTGAATAAAATGTATAGTTTAGCAGAATGAAATGTAAAATAAACAAATAGATCTGAGTTTGAATATGAAAATAAATATGAATCTGATCATAAATCTGAACATAAACTTAAACATAAATTCGGACATAAATCTGAACTCATTTAATTTGGTCTTTCTTATAATTATGATGCGCTTCGGTAAAGACTTATGGACTAAGGCATATTTCCCTAATGCCTGTTAAATCTGGCTCCTAGCCTATCATTTCCCTATCCATTATTCTCTTAAAGAATGTAAATTCAAATAAACTCTGTGTCAGAATAAATAAGTTATCTATCTAGCTTTCCACATAATTTTTGATTCACATGCACATCTATTTCAGGCTCTATGTGCTCTCCCTTTGTCATATTCCATAACATTTCTCATCTTCCCAAGTTACTCAATTCATTTGGGCAGTCAGAATGTAAATACTACGCATTTATGCTCGGAAATATATTACCGCATTTATAAATAACATATTTGCATTTGGCCATGAATACCATTATAAAATACATCATAATATTCTCGTACTTGAAATACAGCATCTACTATTGTCATATAATCCCACCAAAATCTCAATTCTACATCAATGTATACCACTCATACCTTAGTTTAGGTCATTCCCGTGGTGTGCTCAGTTTCACGTACATGTATCATTTCACACAAATCCTTACCTCTTATAAATGTGACATGGCATTTCCTTTGATGCAGGCAATCCTTGCCCTCTCCGTAACACATAAATAAACATCCGCATTTCATTATACATTGACTTATTTCGCCGAGTTACCAATACTGTAACATGATTTCAACATTCAACTAACAACTTCATTATCATAACCTCCACTACAACATGTCGTGATTACTCTTATATTACCATGCCAAATATGTCACAATTGCCTTTCTGATAAACACATCTCAAAAACGTTATATATCATAACCCCAAACTGAGTTCCATACTCTTATGTTGCGGAGCAAAGAGTACGTGATTCTACACATTCATCTGAGACGCGCGGACCAAACATAACATAAACATTTAGTATAACCAAAACGAGATTTATCAAAATTCCACAAAGTGTCAAATCATTGCTATCAGCTGTTATAAAAGACACTTCCTTCAAATTCTCGTAACTCATTAGTTATTCTGACCAAAAAAAATGCGGTGGCATATATGTAATGTACTAGAATCTTATTCTACAGTGCTCGATCGCATTACTATAGACTTAAATATCTCACACTTCACTTCCATTATTCACTTGCACTCTTAATTAAATGGTTTTTATCACCAACTTATCAGCACATGCCACAAGTAAATGTATACGCAAGTCAAAAACTACGTAATTAAAATGTAAAGACTTAGCTCGCTTGTCGTTACATTTGGTCCAGTTGTTCCGCCTCCACTCGGATGTCGTTAGCTCTGCGGTCAGGATGTGGGTTAGTCATCTGGTTGGCCGTTGCCTTCCTCATCATAAGTTGATCATCTGGTTGGCCATTGCCTTCCTCATTGTGGGTTGGTCATCTGGTTAGCCGTTGCCTTCCTCATCATGGGTTGGTCATCTGGTTGGCCGTTGCCTTCCTCGTTATGGGTTGGTCATCTGGTTGGCCGTTGCCTTCCTCATCATGGGTTGTTCATCTGGTTGGCCGTTGCCTTCCTCATTGTGGGTTGGTCATCTGGTTAGCCGTTGCCTTCCACATCATGGGTTGGTCATCTGGTTGGCCGTTGCCTTCCTCATTATGGGTTGGTCATCTGGTTGGCCGTTGCCTTCTTCATCATGGGTTGGTCATCTGGTTGGCCGTTGCCTTCTTCATCGTGGGTTGGTCATCTGGTTGGCCATTGCCTTCCTCATCATGGGTTGGTCATCTGGTTGGCCGTTGCCTTCCTCATTATGGGTTGGTCATCTGGTTAGGATGTACCGCTCCCCAGTTTGGTCCATAATACATGCTTAGCAGGCACACATCATATTACTTCTGCTGATAACAAAAATATACATTTCGGAGCAGAAAATTGTCATGATATGATCCATCTGACAATAATAATTCTCCAGTTGTTATTCCTTTTTCTTGCTCTCTGAGATATAACTTTGATCTCGTCGGGATTAAGTTCTCCGTATATATCGGCTCTTTCTGGGAAAATCTCGAAAATTTATTCTTCTTCCTTCTTGAATTAGACCAAGGTAGTCTTCTTGCCGTATGAAAGTATTTCTCTTGGGTTTCAATTGGTCCCTCCTTACAGAATGCGATGCGATTGCTCTTGGGATCCTTCTAGGCGTATATCACCGTATCTTGCTTATTTTTTTTAATATTTTAATTAACTCTGGTTCGTCGGCCGGTGAATTATATTATTTGTTTTACAACGACGATCCCTTTTCTTCACGAATCTCCTCTAAATTCTTGTATCTTCTTTCAATATATAGCTTGTTTACCGGTTACGTCTTCACTCTTGCGATGCAGATCTTTAAGTGAAGTTTTTTAACAATCCCTTCGCTTCTATTCTTTTGTAAAACAATTCACTTGACTCTCTACTGTCCCGTAGTGCCTTCAATATTTGTCCATTCCCAGACATGCATGGCCTTCTATAATATCGCACTACATATATATTCTTTTTATATCATAGATCGGATGGGCCATACCTTCATTCGGCGCCATTTTGAAAGCTGTCTATGAGATGTAAACGGGCACAATATATATAGATGAAGACAGCATAATATTAACAAAGCCAGAAGAAATAAGAAATAGATGGAGGGAGTATTTTCAAAAGTTGCTGAACATGTGAACTAATGACAGTCATTTAACAGATCACTAGGAAAGGCAATTAGTTGATGAAGAAATGGTTAAAGAAATCACAATGAATGAAATTGAAATGGCAGTAAGAAAGATGAGGAATGGAAAAACTTCTGGAATAGATGAAATTTCAGTGGACATGATAAAGGCAGCTGGAGCTGTAGGCCTGCAGTGGACATATCGAGTTCTCAGGATTGTCTGGGAGAATAAGGAGGTCCCTGAGGTTTGGCAAAAAGAAATAATCATCCCAATATTCAAGAAACGCAATAAAAAAGTATTGAAGAACTACAGGGGAATCACTCTGATATCCTATGTTGCTAAGATAATGGAGAGGATACTGAAAAGTAGGATAAGGTTGAGGGTTGAAAATCAGATGCAGGAAAATCAGTTTGGTTTCAGAAGTGGAAGGTCAACAATAGAGCCCATTTTCATTATGAGACAGCTAATGGAAAAGCAATGCGAGTATGGGAATGATATGATGATGACATTCATTGACATTGAAAAGGCATATAACAGTTTCCCCAGGACTAAAGTTTGGGACAGTCTGGTGCAAAAAGGAATTGGACAGGGATTAATAAAAATGATCATGACATTGTACAAGGAATGTTGTAGTTGCGTGCACACACAAGTTGGCAGGACAAGATGGTTCAAAATTACTAGTGGGCTGAGACAGGGAAGTGTTCTATCACCAATCCTGTTTACAATAGTAATGGATGTCAATGGGAGAAGACAACATGAATGGTGAAGAACAGATGGATGTGGTGAATGGGAAGATCAAAGAATGTGGATTGAAAATAACTGTAGAAAAGAGTAAAACTCTTGTTCTTGTTATGACTAGAGGGGAGAAAGAAGGGATACACTTGCAGACAAGCCCCTGGAAGTAGTGCATACGTTCAAATACCTGGGGAGTGAGTTAATGGAGAATACTTGACTGGATGCTGAAATTAGTCAGAGGATTCAAGCTGGAAGCTGTTTCTATCATAGTGTAAGAAACATGTTATAGGACAAGGATGTGCCAATGGAAACAAACTATGTACAAGATGTATTACGTACCCATAACAACTTATGGAGTAGAAACTTGGACAGTAACAAAGAAGGATGAGAGTCGAATACAGACAACCAAAATGAAGTTCTTGAGGAGTATGATAGAAGAGTAGAAGAGACAAAATAAGGAATGAGAAAATCCGGGAAGAAATTGGAGTGGAAAAAATGAATGATAGAATAGAGAAGAGCCGACTAAGGTGGTTTGGGCACATAAAGAGAATGAGTGATGAAAGAATGCCAAAACTGGTGATAGAAATGCAAATGCAAGGAAGGAGAGGCCCCGGACGACCACGATTGAGATGGAAGGACACAATCCAATGCAGTATTAGAGAAAGAAACCTGGACTGGGACACAGTGTTGGAGGAGGAGTGGTGAAAAGACCGAAGAAGGTGGAGAGGAACCATATTTGCCCCTACCCAGCTACAGCTGGATAATGAGGAATGATTATGGTGGTGATGATGATGATGATGGTGATGATAGAAAAACATCTGTGAATGGAGCTTTAAAAACAAACTAAAATTTAATATTTCTGAGCATGTAATTCTTTCTCAAGAGCCAAAGTGCCAGCAAATTTCATTTACTCAACGTTAGGGGAGAACTTGAAGAAAGTCTTAGAGTACAATGACCTTGTTATATTATTCGATCCCAAGTTAACATTCCAAAGTAATACTGAAAGAGCAGCTAACAGTGCTTATAAAATGCTAGGATTCGTCATGCCTAATGTAAAACCATTTAATGGAATAACAGTAATTATTGCACTCGTTTTTCGTTCGTCTCTTTAAGACACTTTTCTTAAATTGATCCACATTGAAAACAACTCCAGCACAACTTCTCATGTACTCAAATGAACTACATAAAGATGTCCCCAGTGGATATTTAATCATGTTATTTCACTTTAACCAAACACAGAATTGTCAAATACCACACATCATGTTATTATAACAAAACTCTTCAATTGTATGATTCTGTGCTCACTATTTTCAACCACAAGCCACGATTGTGAAAACTTTATTTCATGTTTCTATAACGGAACTTTGACGTAACTTCTCAACTAGATGATGTGTTGTAATCAAGATTGTGAATTTTATTCTTCAAGTTTTTATGCAGAACTCAATTTTTAATTCTAATTTATTGTATATATTCATGTCTTTGAGTAGTCAATTTTAAGGTTTTCATGGCTGAAGATGACCTCAAAGGAGGTAAAAACTAGTACTGTAATGTTTTAAGCATTTACATTGTTAATAAAAAGTGTATTGAATAGGCATAACCCAGTAATAAACATCTGTGAAAAAAAAAAATGTCTCAGTCTTTGTTGATCAGCCCTCGTATGATTGTCGTAGCCACAGAAGAGGTGCACCAATTTCCTGAGATGCTAGAGCATGTGTGACAGTCTATGATAATTTACTCTGCGGTTTGTCATGATCCCTCCTTCCCTCCCTTCCGCTCTCCCTTCTACTATCACCAGCACAACACAGTGTTCTTCATGTGATTTGAGTATCTAGGCACGAGCCCTAATCATAGCACTGAGCCAATATACAGCTTGTTGGTGGAATTTATTCCCTCCGTATATCCTCCTACTATCCTACTATCGTATATCACGTCATTAATCTCAATAATTCCTCTGATGAGGTTGATGACAGGAAGGGCACCCAGTGATAAAAACTCGCTACGAAGATTAATCTCACTTCATACCCAACCCCATAAAGAAATAGAACAGGGTTTGTACACATGTATATATACACAGCAGAGTGTCAATAATCTGAACCCTCAATTTTATTAATGTGAGTTTGAAAAAGCACGGGTGTGGTTTACTCTCGGCCGTCTCGACTCTGGTGGCCTGTGCTGTACGATGTAGTGGGGATAGCTGAATCCACATCGAAGAAAAGTTGAAGAGACCTGACCGCCATCCACCTCTCCATCTACCAAACCAATCAATTCTGACAAAACTGTTACAACACACCGCTCATCTCCAGTTGGTCATGGCATGTCGTAGTATAACATAGTTGCTATCAAACTTGTTGTATTCACTGTATAACATTGTGTTTAATGTCTTGATTTTTATATTACTCTGTTCATCTTACTGAAAGGGCATCAAAAGAAACACATTTTTAACATTTGAACAAAAACTAGAAAAAACTTTCTTCAGCTTATCCCAGTTATTTCTGGAGTCGCTGGAGCCACCTAGGCTCATTTTGGTTTTGGCCGGGGGTTTAAGACCGGATGCCCTTCCTGGCATCACGTGATTCTTGAGATGAAAATCTCGACACAGAATCAACCGGGATTCAAACCTCAGCGTTCCAGGTGGGAAGCCAGCAGCTAAGCCACTGAGTTAATCACACACCCCACTTGAACAAAATCTAGAAATTTTTGGAAAAATTGGCAAAGGGTGAAAGTGGTGCTTCTTTAGCTAGACTTTACAGTGTAGGAAAGGTAACAGTCGGTGATTTAAAGCAAAATAAGGAACCAAGTGAGTTGTCCATGCAGTTAGGGTCGCGCAGTTGTGAGCTTGCATTCGGGAGATAGTGGGTTTGGACCCCAGTGTCAGCAGCCCTGAAGATGGTTTTCTGTGGTTTCCCATTTTCATGCCAGGCAAATGCTGGGGCTTGCTGCTTCCATTCCACTTCTAACCCTTTCCTATTCCATAATCACCATAAGACTTATCTGTGTCAGTACAACATAAAAAAAGTTGTAAAAAAAAAAGGACAGTTTAATATAGTATGTCTCTAAATTGGATTCAAAAGAGGAATCTAGGGAACTTAAAAGATTGTGATCAGCAAACAACTCTGAATTAGAAGTTGCTTTTTAAATGTGGTTCACACAGAAAAAGAAGCATGGGTGAACTGATATCAGGACCCCCTGTTTGTGAAAAACCTCTTCAATTCAATGAAAAATTAGGTGGATCACCAGAATTCAAGGCTAGTTCTGGGTGGTTGAAAAATGTTAATTATGGCACAGCATCAGAAAACTTCAAATTCAAGGAAAAAAGCTGTCTGGAGATCCAAATGCTGTGGAATTATACAAAATGAAGTTTGGCACTTTTGTTTCTGAACAAGGTTATGGATGAGATAACATTTATACCGCAGACGAAACAGGCTTAAATTGGCATGCTTTACCATGAAAATCCATAGCTTCTGTTGAGAGATATTAGTCCCAGGTTACAAAGTAAGGACAGTGTGACTGCAATGGTGTGCAGTAACGCAAGTGGCATCCATTCTCTTCCATTATTGATTATCAGGAAAAGCAAACACGCAAGATGTTTTCAAAATGTTATGTGTCTGTTTATGACATACAACTCCCAAGAAAGCTCCTGGGTGACTGCTTTTTTTTTTTTTTTTTTTTTTTTAATGGTTGGTGCTAAAATAAATTTATACCAAGTGTCAAAGTTCAACAGCAAAAGGAACATAAAGCAGGGAAAGTTCTTTTACTCCTAGATAATACACCCACACATCCTTCAATTGAATCTCTTAATGCCACTGATGGAAATTTCCAAGTTCTATTCCTACTGCTACATGTTACAGCAGTAATACATTCTATGGATTAAGACAGTTTTTAAAAGATGAAAAAAGGTTACAGAAGAAACCTTTTGCACGGGCTGTTGTTAGCTGGGCCTGACGATGAACATGTTGTAAGCTTAACAAATAAACTTTTCTTGAAGACTGTGTTTATGTGATTGCTGATGCGTGGGATAGGTTGACAGAAGAATTAAAAAATGGATGGAAAAGATTGTGGCCTGAAGGTATAGAAGCACGAGAAATGACGAAGGGGAGTTTGTGCAAGCTGAATATTTAACTGAAGTTACTACTCTTCTTAATGCCATACACGGCTTCAAAAATTGTGACAAGGACGATGGTAACAAATGATTGATTGTTGATCAAAATGACTTTGGCTACTAAATTTTGAACAATCTCAAAATTCTGACTGCTGTAACAGATAGTGAAGCACCCTTAGATGAAGATGAGGATGTAGCTGAAAACCAGGATGAAAAATACCCTCGGCCTATTCATGGTGAAGATTTCAATGCTCTAGAAAAAGCAATGAATTGGTGGGATAAAATGCTGGAGTGTACGGTAACACAGCTTGCCTATCTACGACAAGTTAGAGACTTGGATGTAAAGAAACAAAGCTCAGTAACAATTTTTTTAAAAGGATGAAATGCTTTTTTAAATCTATCTAGTGTTGTTTGTAGTACAGTATGTAGGCATATTGAAATCTTTAAAGTTAATAAAGTATATTGTTAAAATGATTTTTTGTGTCGCTTATGTTCTATGTTTGAAAATTTGAACGATGTGATATTCCAAACAGGGCTGAACATCAATTAGTTCAGATTATATCGACGCACTACTGTATATGATCATCTTGAAGGTCTCATTATAATGTAGTCTCAGGCTACTTGCTGTTCTCTGTAATCACATTCAGAGAATTCAACCAGCTTCCAGAATGATAATAAAATAAATATGACACACTACAACCACTAGTTTAATTAAATCATTATCAGAATTTTTAAATTGCAGTTCCTGACCATGGTGATAGCAGAGGAGATATGTTGGTGGATGTGGATCCAGAAATGGTCAGAAAAGGCGTTCGCTCCCTCATGCAGCAGGTGGCCCAGATTGAACGAGAAAGGGTGAGTAAGAAAGACACTACATTGTGCTCTAAATGGAAATGTTATACTTAAGCCTGCATATTATATCTATATATATAAAATAAGAGTTTTGTCTGTACATTGCTCAGAATTTGAAAATAATGGTATTTCTGTATCAGTCATGTCCATAGTAACAAGGAAATGCTCTTTTTACTTTTTTGTAATGTCTGTCTGTCTGTCTGTCTGTCTGGCTGTCTGTCTGTCTGTATGTATGTATGTATGTATGTACACTGACTGACAGAGCAAATGCAACACCAAGAAGGAGTGGTTCGAAAGGGATGAAAGTTGGGGAAAAAACAGAGACGGCACGGACGAATAATTGATGTTTATTTCAAACCGATATGCAGATTACATAATGCGCATGGCATCGACTCAGTAGGATGTAGGACCACCGCGAGCGGCGATGCACGCAGAAACACGTCGAGGTACAGAGTCAATAAGAGTGCGGATGGTGTCCTGAGGGATGGTTCTCCATTCTCTGTCAACCATTTGCCACAGTTGGTCGTCCGTACGAGGCTGGGGCAGAGTTTGCAAACGGCGTCCAATGAGATCCCACACGTGTTCGATTGGTGAGAGATCCGGAGAGTACGCTGGCCACGGAAGCATCTGTACACCTCGTAGAGCCTGTTGGGAGATGCGAGCAGTGTGTGGGCGGGCATTATCCTGCTGAAACAGAGTATTGGGCTGCCCCTGAAGGTACGGGAGTGCCACCGGCCGCAGCACATGCTGCACGTAGCGATGGGCATTTAACGTGCCTTGAATACGCACTAGAGGTGACGTGGAATCATACGCAATAGCGCCCCAAACCATGATGCCGCGTTGTCTAGCGGTAGGGCGCTCCACAGTTACTGCCGGATTTGACCTTTCTCCACGCCGACGCCACACTCGTCTGCGGTGACTATCACTGACAGAACAGAAGCGTGACTCATCGGAGAACACGACGTTCCGCCATTCCCTCATCCAAGTCGCTCTAGCCCGGCACCATGCCAGGCGTGCACGTCTATGCTGTGGAGTCAATGGTAGTCTTCTGAGCGGACGCCGGGAGTGCAGGCCTCCTTCAACCAATCGACGGGAAATTGTTCTGGTCAATATTGGAACAGCCAGGGTGTCTTGCACATGCTGAAGAATGGCGGTTGACGTGGCGTGCGGGGCTGCCACCGCTTGGCGGCGGATGCGCCGATCCTCGCGTGCTGACGTCACTCGGGCTGCGCCTGGACCCCTCGCACGTGCCACATGTCCCTGCGCCAACCATCTTCGCCACAGGCGCTGCACCGTGGACACATTCCATCCCTATGGGTATCGGCTGCGATTTGACGAAGCGACCAACCTGCCCTTCTCAGCCCGATCACCATACCCCTCGTAAAGTCGTCTGTCTGCTGGAAATGCCTCCGTTGACGGCGGCCTGGCATTCTTAGCTATACACGTGTCCTGTGGCACACGACAACACGTTCTACAATGACTGTCGGCTGAGAAATCACGGTACGAAGTGGGCCATTCGCCAACGCCGTGTCCCATTTATCGTTCGCTATGTGCGCAGCACAGCGGCGCTTTTCACATCATGAGCATACCTCAGTGACGTCAGTCTACCCTGCAATTGGCATAAAGTTCTGACCACTCCTTCTTGGTGTTGCATTTGCTCTGTCAGTCAGTGTATGTATGTATGTACACGCATCATGAGAAAACGGCTGAAGAGAATTTAATGAAAATCGGTATGTGAAGACGGGATATGGCCCGCTACAATCTAGGCTATAAAAAATTTTACTCACGCTGAGTGAAATGGTAGTTTAGGGGAAGCCCTAAAATGTAATTCTCAAATATTTATATTATTAGTGGTCCTATCGATAAATACTACATAACTAAAATTATATAGAATTAAATTTCCGATCATTTATTTCATACATTGTTACCATACTGGTTTTGATAACACACATATTCGTGAATTTGTATTTTTGTTGCCAAGTCCATATCAACACCGAGCCACGAGAAAATGGGTTAACAGAATTTAATGAAAGTCGGTATATAGAGTGGGGGAATAAGAAACTACAGACTAAGTTTATAAACAGTTTTACCCGACCTGTATAAAATTGTAGTTTAGGGGAAGGCGCCTAAAATTTAATTTTCAAATACCTATGTTATTGGTCCTATCGAAAAGTACTACATAACAAATGTTATAGAGAATACAATTTCCAATCATTTATGTTTTGTTCAATTTTACCGTACCGACTATGATAAGAGTGGTATTTCAGAGTCGGAAGAAAACTAAATGTGAAGGCCTACAATACTGAAAGCGCATAACATTGATCAACAATAACATTACATTGACCATTGTTTGTGGTGATGTTCTTTGTGTCTTATGCTGCCGCTCAACTCGGATAGATGGGATTACTGCTGCGTACCGAGTATAACAGCCTGACAGTACTGGCGAGAAATAGCTGGGGAGTTAGAAAATTTTTTTCTTTAGCATGTCATTCCTCTGGTTCATACATTTTCTGATACCGTTCTGCTGGTACGTAACTCACTGGTTCATCATAGTATTCCAGTTATTCGATCCCTACTCTGACGTCCTGTTTTGATGAGCGATGTGCACTCTTAAGGCAAAAGCTCACTTAGTAGTAGTAGTAGTAGTAGTAGTAGTAGTAGTAGTAATAGTAGTAGTAGTAGTAGTAGTAGTAGTAGTAGTATGACCTGGTCTAGAATTACAATTTAGGCATCAACCCTGAAAAGAGCCATTTCTTAAAAGAAGCTTCTTCCTCTTAACTTTTATGAAATTCTACATTCATTTTATTCAAAATTAGCAGTGAAGAGGGGGTTTGGAGGAATTTGCCTCAAGTCATATAGTTTTTTCCGCCGCCAATGTAGTGAATTGAGATTTTCCGACTCATCGAGTACTCCTAGGAAACAGATTAATAAAAGGGCATAGTTTTTTGCTCTGGGACTCTCCACTATTCGACACACACACACACCCGGCCCGAAAAAAGTCTAAGAGTTTTCACGGATCACGGCTGTCTGCAGCCTGGTCATTCCAGCTCTGGAACTTTGGACTGTTAGATCGGCAGCGTAGTACTGTTCGTTAAAAGTGAGCAAATGTGTGGTTTTTCATTTGATTGAGTATTTCATGTGAAATCATTGCTTTTACTCGCGCCATTCCTACTGACGTCATTGTAATAACCTATGTTCATTTAAGTTGGGAAAAACCACTAAGACAGTCTTTCTGAGGATGTAAAAAGGCAGATGGAGAGTTAGTGCCTGCCATTATAGTGAAAACTCCCCAACCTGATTGTTAATGATGGTAGGCACGCGGATCTACCATTACAATGAAAATTCCCTAACGCAGTCTTCATATGGGAAAAGACGTTTGGTGATTTCTCCGTCGGTTTGTAGGGTAACAGTAAGAGATATGCAATTTAATACAGTCTTGCTCAAAACGTGTACTCTACCTAACCTACAATTCTGTATACATTGTAGAATTCCATAGCGAAGCACGGGTACATCAGCTAGTATTAAATAAATTTAAAAATTCATTATATGGAGTGACGTGTGTGAGAGAGCATTGTACATTTGTAAAATAGAGTTACATTAAATGTCATTTTTATGGTAAACTAGCTGATGACCCATGCTTCGCTATGGAATTCTACATTGTATACAGAATTGTAGGTTAGGTAGAGTACACATTGTGAGCAAGACTGTATTAAATGGCATAGCTCTTAACATTACCCTGGAAATGCGCCGGAGAAGTCACCAAACGTCTTTTCTCATATGAAGACTGAATTTTCATTGTAATGGTAGGCCCGCTTGCCTACCATCAGTCACAATCAGGTTGGAGAACTGCATTATAACGGCAGATACTCACTCTCCCCCTGCCTTGTTACATTCTCAGAAAGACTGTCTTAGTGGTTTTCCCAACTGAAATGAACGTAGGTCATCACAATGACGTCAGGAGGAATGGCGCGAGTAAAAGCAATGATTTCACATTAAACACTTGATCAAATGGAAAACCAAAGATTTTCTCACTTTTAACGAACAGTACTACGCTGCCGATGTAACAGCCCAAAGTTCCAGAGCTGGAATGACCAGACCTCAGACAGCCTTGATCCGTGAACACTCCTAGTCTTTTTTCGGAGGGGGGAGGTCGAATAATGGAGCGTCCCAGGGCAAAATCTATGCCCTTTTACTAATCTGTTTCCTAAGAGTACCCGATGAGTCGGAAAATCTCAATTCACTACACCGGCGGGGGAAAAATCTATCTGACTTGGAGGCAATATTTTCCTCCAAGCCAGAGGAGAAACCCTCTCTTCACTGCTAATTTTGAATAAAATGAATGTAGAATTTAATAAAAATGAAGAGGAAGAAGCTCTTTTTGATTTATTGAATTGTGGTGCTATAATTTGGAATATGCCTAAATAGTAAATCTAAACCAGGTCATACTACTACTAAGTGAGCCTCTACCTTAAGAGTGCACACTGCCCATTCAAAACAGTGCATCAGAGTAGGGATCGAATAGCTGGAATACTATGATGAACCAGTGAGTTATGCACCGGCAGTACGGTATCAGAAAATGTATGAACCAGAGGAATGGCATGCTAAAGAAGAAAGTTTTCTAACTCCCTAGCTATTCTCCACCAATATTCAGTCATGCTACCTCCAAGGCTCAAACGGCAGCGCGTTGGCCTCTCACCGCTGAATTCCGTGGTTCAAATCCCGGTCACTTCATGTAAGATTTGTGCTGGACAAAGCGTTGGCGGGACAGGTTTTTCTCCGGGTACTCTGGTTTTTTCTGTCATCTTTCATTCCAGCAACACTATCCACTATCATTTCATCTGTCAGTCATTAATCACTGCCCCAGAGGAGTGCGACAGGCTTCGGCAGCCGGCACAGTTCCTATCCTCGCCGCACGATTGAGGCTTATTTCATTCCATATCTGACCCGGTCACTGACTGGAGGTTTTCATTTTCATTCAGTCAAGCTGTTATACTCAGTACACAGCAGTAATCCCATCTATCCGAGTTGAGCGGCAGCATAAGAGACAAAGAACATCACCACAAACAATGGTCAATGCAATGTTATTGTTGATCAATGTTATGCGCTTTCAGTATTGTAGGCCTTCACATTTAGTTTTCTTCCAACTCTGAAATACCACTCTTATCATAGTCGGTACGGTAAAATTGAATAAAACATAAATGGTCGGAAATTGTATTCGCTATAACTTTTGTTATGTAGTACTTGTAGATAGAACCAATAACATAGGTACCGGTATTTAAAAATTAAATTTTACGCACCTCCCTAAACTACAATTTCATACAGGGTGAATAAAATTGTTTATAACTGAGACTGTAGTTTCTTATTCTCCGGCTCAATGTACCGACTTTCATTAAGTTCTGTTAACCCATTTTCTCGTGGCTCGGCGTTGATATGGACTTGACAACAAAAATCAAATTCATAAATATCTGCGTTATCAAAGCTGGTATGGTAACAATGTATGACATAAATGATCGGAAATGTAATTCTATATAACTTATGTAGTATTTATCGATAGGACCACTAATAATATGAATATTTGAGAATCAAATTTTAGGCTTTCCCCTAAACTACCATTTCACTCAGCGTGATGAAAATGATTTATAACCTAGATTGTAGTGGCTCATCCCCCAACTTCACATACCGATTTTCATTAAATTCCCTTCAGCCATTTTCTCGTGATGCGTGTACATACATACAGACAGACAGACAGAAATTACGGAAAAGTAAAAAGTGCATTTCCTTGTTACTATGGACATGCCCGATACAGAAATACCATTCTTTTCAAATTCTGAGCAATGTATAGACAAAACTCTTATTTTATATATATATAAGCATTATCAGCACAGTCAGGTTCAAACTGTAGACATGCAAATATTTCATATTTCTACTGTACTTTAGAATCTTTCCATAAGCTTTGCTTAAATGTTTATTGTTCTACTGTAAACCATGTTTATTTCCAGTTGAATCAGTTATGTTGAAAGAATCTGAATACAACAGAGTTATGAGAATACGCTGTATTTTTAAACGAGTTAAGGAAAAAGAAATTCTGGTACCTTTACTGTCATTTTTTCTTTAAATACAATATATACGGTAATAATTAATTATTCATGAATAATGAAAATATATTACTATATTTCAAGAGTTTTTCCTTTAATATTCGTCTTCTTCTTGAGGTCATTCTTAGGTGGCCAACTGAAAGAGTTCTTAACAAATTGCATATAACTGGTATCACCATGGAGTATCTAGACATACAGTTCTTGATATTTACGTGCATCAATATCAACAGAGAGCATTTTGAACATTTGATGTAAGAAAGAGTTTCATGTGGTATGCTGGTACATTCTGTTCCTGTATGTTTCCCATGATTAATGTACAATGAGTTATTGAAAATGAGTCCCAATATGGAAATAAAGTATTTCAAGACCCTTGTCTGCATAACATATTTTCATCTTTTATGTGTGAGGAATATGTCCTGAAAATTTGGCTGCACTGTCAAATGGGGTGAAGTTGACAGATTTTACATTTCACATTTAAATATTTCTAGAATAAAAAATGATGGAAAGCTCATTTATCTTTTAAAATTTATGTCTAAGCCACTACTAACAATATTCATGGTCTTTGCAAATGTCATATGTTACCGATGAAGAGGAAACAGTCGTGTCATGTTTACCTTAACCCCATTATTGGGTGAAGTTGATGGGCAACTTTTTTTAAATTGTTTTATTTTTCATTAAATTTGCTTTTATAGTAATGTGGTGTGAATTGACTGGTCTAAATCTATGTTAATATGAAGAATGTGATATAAACTTAAAACAAAATTTTAATATGCTTAAACAACCAATAAATATTATGAATGAAGAATTTTCACACAAGTTTTCACAAATAAAGCCTGTTCTTCTTTCACACTAAAAACAGTCTGACCACCTTGATTTTTATCATGGCAACCGTGAATTCGGTTCATGAGAGTTCCTTTAGTGATATCACTTTGCTTCCTTTATTTTTCCTTCTAACACTTCTTTTAAACACGATAAAACTGACTCTCACTAACACCAAATCAAAAGTGAAGTTTAGGGGTGAAATATCAGAGTCATTTGGAATTAAAAATGGACTAAGGCAGGAAATGGGCTCTCACCACTATTATTTAATTGTGCTCTAGAAATGGTAATGAGGGAATGGTTTAGGAAATGGCCCTCAAAAATAAAGATTGGTCAAAAAATCAAAACAAATTGCCTGGGTTTCACCATCGAGTTAGCATTACTAGCAGTTGACATAAAAGAAACAAAAACCCAGATATCAGAACTTCAAAACATTGCAAATAAAATTGGCCTCAAAATATCATTTGAAAATAAACAGAAATTATGCCCCAAAAACCAACACAACTAAAAGAAGTTACCATAAATGGTAATAAAATCAAAATAGTAACTCAATTTAAATATCTTGGGGAAGTAATAATACATAACCTAAATGAAAAAATACTGGGCAAGTTGGTCGTGCGTTTAGAAGCGCGTGGCTGTGAGCTTGCTTCCGGCACATAGTAGGCAACCCTGAAGATGGTTTTCCGTGGTTTCCCATTTTCACACCAGGCAAATGCTGGGCCTTGGCTGCTTCCTTCCAATTCCTAGGCCTTTCCTATCCCATCGTCGCTGTAAGACCTATCTGTGTCTGTGTGACGTAAAGCCACTAGCGAAAAAGAATTTAAAATCTCAGGCCAAACAAGGACGAATAGATTAGCTAAAGCACAAAAATTAACATGGGACATCTACTAAAAGAAATGTCTATCAGTAAATGCAAAAATGAAACACTACGACACAGTTATAAAACTGGAAGCTACATATGCAGCAGAAACTCTTTTTCACCTGATTAAACAACCAAAGACTGACAGACTTCAGAAAATTGAAAGGAGGTTTGGAAGAACCTGCATTAACAAACAATATCAGAAAGATGGACAGTGGCGGGTAATACCTAACAAAGTCGTGTACAAACCCATTACAGATACTATGTGTAAGAGGAGACTGGGATTCTTTGGACACATTATGAGGATGCAAGATTCAAGACTTCTGAAACAACTAGTACAACACAATCTTGTATCAAAAAATACCACAACAGGATGTAAATGGATCAGAGAAATAAGAGAGGATCTGAAGGAAATAGGCCTTACAACAGGGAACACCACGAATAAGATAAAATTGAATACAAAACTCAAGAATACAAACCTCCGCTTTACCCTTAAGCGAAACAAACCCACAACACGCACATTTTCAACCAAGGAAAGAGCACAATGATCAGAGTGTCTGAAGAAGTACTGGGAGGACCTCAAAGCCCGAACTATCCCTTCAAAGAGACCTGAACGATGGAGTGACTAAAGTGATCCTATGCGGCCATAAAACAAGAAGAAGAAGAAATTATGAAAATATTTAATGCATAACATATATACATTGTTAAGGAACATTTCCCAATTTTTCGGTCAGATTGAACCCGGCAGTCACGTTCACCCTATTTGACGGCACCTTATTATTATACTCTGTATAATATGAATTTTGTCACAGCTAAGAGAAAATGTAATAAGTTACCGCCAGTCTTCTCTACAAGATCTGTAAAACTGTATGGTGGTCTGTCCATGCTCCCTAGGCACTTCTTGTCGTAAGAAGTTTTGGTTATTAATCCTTTCCAGAATTGCTTACCAGTATACAGTTGGTTAAAAGATTTACAATTAATTACTTCTACATTTTTAACACTTTTTATTACCACAGTGATTTTTAAAAGTAAGCTAAGAGAGAATAGTCCTCTCCCTTCAGAAGGAATGCACTGAAATATGAACACAAATTGTAAGTATGTGATAACTCCTTGAATTAGTACTGTACTGTCCACCTCCATAGCGTAACATTTAGCATTATTAGGTGCCATCCTCAAAGGTCTAGGTTTGATTTCCAGTACTGCTAGAAATGTAAGAATGGTAACAGGGCTGGTATGTGGTTCACCGAGCTCGTTAACTGCAGTCGCTTAAGTGTGGCCAGTATCCAGTATTCGGGAGATAGTAGGTTCGAACCCCACTGTCGGCAGCCCTGAAAATGGTTTTCCGTGGTTTCCCATTTTCACACCAGGCAAATGCTGGGGCTGTACCTTAATTAAGGCCACGGCCGCTTCCTTCACACTCCTAGCCCTTCCCTGTCCCATCGTCGCCATAAGAACACCTGCTCACATGCCTGAAAATGGCTGCACCACCTGGAGATGAGGACGAGTTTACTTTGGTACTGTACTAGCTTCTTAGTGAGGTAGTCATAGTTTAATACCAGGAAATGTGTGCAAAAATTTTAAAAAGTTGTGTCATTCACCTGTAGTTCAGATTCCATTTAAAACTGTAGAGCCTGAAGTCATAAACTCAAAATGTTAAAAATTGCTGAAATTCAAAAGATATTGTCACTTATACAGTACAGTGTTGATGAAGAAATATCAGTTTTCATGCCATCTTATTCCCTACCTCTTATTTCTCTGTCATTCAAATTTTCTCAATATTTTTACAGGATGATCTGAAAACTCAAATATGCAGTGCAAGACGTCAGTTGCAAGAATCTCATGAACTTCAGAATAAAGGAGATGCTAAATTAAGTACAGCTCTTCAGAATCTTCGTGTATGTCAGGATGAGAAAGGTGCGCTTGAAGCCAAATTGGGACAGAAGACAGCTGCATTACAAGCACAGGTAAGTGGAATTGTTAAAAAAAATATTTCTCTTCAGTATTGCAATGTGACAGAGGTGATAAATTAACACACAACTGATAGCATTTTCATTCTACGACTAAGTTTTATTTAATTGTTATTACTTATAAACTAACACAGTTGCACTAGTTCACATTTTGCATTCTCAATCACTTATGCATTCACAGTCACACCAGTCACACAGTTTACACTCGCCAGTACTACATACTTACACAGTCTCAATGGTACACAGTTACGTATTACTTAATTTCAATCATGCACGTCGTACACTGTCTGTCAACTACAAGCCTCAGTGCTCATTCGTTGGTTGTACACTCAGCAGTCATCATTTGATTACACACGCCAGTCTCCCATGCTGCCATGCGCTCACAGACTGCAGACAGAGACTGAACTCATTATGGAACCAAACACAACTTCACAGTAGACACTTAACTGGGACAGAACTCCAACTGAACGTGACGGCCGTACTCATACAGTACTCAGTACTCCAGGGCAGTACCACACACAGTACTCGGTACTCTATGGCAGTACACACGCATATTACTCGGTAATCCACAGCAGTACACACACAGTATTTGGTACTCCATGGTAGTTCACATGCACTACTTGGTACTCCTCAACAGTACACAGACAGTACTCCGTACTCCATCCACTTGTACGACACACACAATTTGCTCCCTCCATACTCCACGGCGACAGTCTGTCAGTACTCTGACACAGAACCGACATTGAACTCAACTCAACTTCACTCCTCTGTACTAACAACAGTCAACTCCATGACGACAGTCACTCTAACTGGCTGGCTGCCTGCCCTATATGGGCTAGGCCTAGCAGCCATGAATAATCCAGAAGGCAGATTCCCCAGAACTTTCTCCTTCAGAATATTCTGGGCTAGAGACCTAGATCTTTCCAGGGAGCCGTAGAGAGGGGAACGGCGTCCCGCTCCTCACTTTGTCCTTCAAGAGTGGTGGGTCATGTGTCAGCGGGGCAAAGCCAGTAACCTAGCAGAGATGTCGCTCACGGGCAAAGCAAGACTAACTTACTCCTCTCATTTCAAAACAACATAGCAGCTATCCTACGACATTGCCCCCTCCTTAAGGCTGCTTGTCCCGAGCTGCTTCACGATGCTGTGCCAGACAATCCAAATGGACAACCATCATCCACTGGTCTGGGAGACCACATTGTTGATTCAGGCGACGAATCTGATTCTGGCCCTCCCATGACAACTGAAACTTTGGTGACTTTCCTCTCATCTATGCCTTAATTTGCTTCCGGGGACTGTACGCCTTCGTCGTCCACTGGTACAGCACACGTGACTCGGATTCTCTTAAAATATGTATTTATATTAACATTTTGTGAAAATATGTGTTTTTATGTGAAATAATAAGATTAGGTTTGTTATGCGTGGAGATACACAATTGGAGTAACAAACTTTAAAAATTGTGTTAAAACATATGCAAAAACTGTAATTACATAAAATGCGCTCCCTGGTGATTACCCTAATTAATATTTCTCCTTATATTAACCCCTAGGTATCTACAGTGATCCCCATGAAATGCTTTCATCCCATCGTTGACAAGATGTTTCCTCTTAAACCCTGACTTTTACCACATTTACCATCATATAATTGTCTGCTGTCCATGTCACAACATTTTTTTTTTTTCCCCTCTTAATCCTGTAACCTATTTATTAATACAGTATAACATCATCTGCAATAAAACATTATCTGTGATTTCAGTCCTTTACACACATCATTTATATTGTTGGCAAATGAGTGGATAGATAGGCTGTTCAAATGTCAAAAGTCGCTCATGGAGATTCCGTCCGAGTTTGTAAAATGTTGAATAAATCTTCATAAAAACACCCTGCAAAAGAAAATTGAACTATCAAAGATGCAGTGCCATAATAAAGTTAAAGAATATTGTTTATTGTATCACAGGGATACACAACCTGAAAATGTAAACTTTTACATACTTAAAGTGTTTTTAATAATAATGTTATAGGTTTTATGTCCACTAACTACTTTAATGGTTTTCGGAGATCCTGAGATGCTGAAATGTTGTTCCGCAAGAGTACTTTTACATTCTGGTAAATCTACCAACACAGGGCTGATGTATTTCAGCGCCTTCAGATACCATCAGACTGAGCCAGTATTGAACCTGGCAACTTGGGCTCAGAAAGCTAGTGCCTTGACTCTCTGAGCCACTCAGCCTGGCTCAAAATGTTTTTCTTCCAATATCTAATGCAAATAAACAGTAATAATGAAAAGGTTACAATTTAACATTGTGTTTCTTTTTTGTGAAAGTTGTCCCTTCTTTACTCTGCCTTGGTACTGTGTATGATCTCCTCCGGTAATGTTATGGTATCTGACATGCTGTGGTGTGCTTGTGATCAGTACATTGATGTCATCTTGAAGAAGAGGTCCTGTTCCAACTAGGCAATTCTAATGAGGTCTGAGAGTGTCTATGGAAGTTATGGACTATCAAAAACAGTCATATTCAGCCTGTCTTGTGCATGCTTAATGTAGTTCATGTCTGAGATATTAGTTGGCCAATTCATAGGGTTGATACCTGCCTCTCACATGGAAGTTCCTCGCTGATGCACCTCGATCAGGGCAAGCATTGTCATACCTGAAAGGTTGTACAGATATTCTAAGAATTTCATTTGTATACCACTGGGCAGTTTGGTTAACATCCTTACTTCATATCAAAGGTGTTCGACAAGCATGCGTAATCTCAGACCAAAACATTACACCACCACCACCAACATTAATGTATGCATCTCATCAATGTGCTGGTACTTTCCATCGTCGTGTATCTGGCCTGAATGATGTCCGTGTTTCATCTGCAAACATGACATTATGCCATTCATCCAAGGTCCATCTTCTTTCCCAACACAATGACAATTCCCTAGTGTGTCACAGTAGAACGTGCTTAAAAGCCTTCTCCATTGACATTTTCATCATGGCTAAAACACCGTTGAAATTTGTATCACTTCCGAGTAATCTAACACTTGTTTCCTCCCGTTTTCTGCACGACTGGATGTCGCATTCCTAACTTAAAATATTTTCTTCGTCTTGCTCATTAGCTCTTATTTTTTAATGACTTCGTGTCGTGTTTCTCCTGTTTAGCGCATGTCAGTGCCGTTCTGTTTCTGCCTTGTACTGCTAGCTTTGGCAGTCCACTTAACTACGAGGCTCCTTCGCCTCTGGCCAGTCAGAGCTCAGAGCCATTGTTGATCTGTCTGCTGCTTCTGGTAAACTTGTAGGAGCCACTGTACTCGCCGCTTGACTATGTTGGAGGAAGGACATGTTTCCTACCTGCTCCAGGTTCTGGCTTCTGCCCACATTATGGATCCGACATAATTTATTTCAGTGTGAGGGTGTTTCCCATCCTCAGAAGAGTTATTTATTTTCTTTCTTGAAAATTGTCCCATCTTCTTCTGTTGTAAATGAGGTATCTGCTTGATATGATCATTACGTGAGTATGGAGTAACTGATGCTTAAGCGTTACTACAAGCCCAATGCTGCATCTGTTTCTTCTTATTCTTAATTGAATATTGCCTTCAAAGACTGGAATGATGTTTTGGGAAATTTCCACTCTTCTAGAACTTCAGTGTGTTTAATACCTTCACAATTACAACCATCGTCCTAACTTGGTACCTTTTTTTTTTAGCAGAAACTATTCATTTGTTAAGAATGAAGCCATATTTTCCAGTGTCGACTTAGTTAAATGCAATAAAAACTTTCCAGTCTGTCAAACACACAGCAATTACAATATAAATTATAACACTATAAACATACCTGTAAACTATATATATGTATATTAATGTGTATTTTACAGGTATGTTTATAGTGTTATAATTTATATTGTAATTGCTGTGTGTTTGACAGACTGGAAAGTTTTTATTGCAGAAACTATTCATGAATTTGGGTTTCCATTGTAGAAATTAAATTACATGTCCTAAGAGACCTTGATTCATATGTGTAAGAAGGTTTATTATGTTTCATCTAATTTAGGGTATTATCATAATTTATTATTATTAATTTTGTTTCTGGGTAGCTTTAATGTGACTCAAAGGAATTAACCCTATGGATAGGTTTAATGACCATGCAAGTTTTCACCAGGGTGTCAGAAATTAAATTTGGTTTCTTTCTTATTTTATTCCTGCAGCTCCACGCTGTTGTTGTTTTTTATTTATTTTATTTATCTTGTAATTTGGTGTTTGTGTCCTTCTGGTTTACTTTGGTTCTCCCTTGTAAAGACCATTGTTATGCTTCAATTTCGGAATTAGTTGTTTGCTGACCTTGTTGGCGTATGTTGGTTGCCATGTCTACTTGGTAGCGATGGTGACGATTGTTGTTTTGTTGACGAGGGTTTTAAAAAAAATTCTTTTTTTTTTTTTTTTTTGCATCATGTCGGTAATGTCTTGCATCCATGTGGAGTTTGGTCATGTTGTCCTACCTTTCACGTGACCTTATGAATTTTTCTTCTCTCATTTGAGTTTGTTTCATCTGTCTTTGTGACAGGTTATATTATTGGTGTTTAAGCTGATTTGTAAGTAACAAATCTGATCCCCTTGCAAAAACTCTATGATCATACTATCCTGACGAAGAGTAATTAAATTAATATTTTAAAGGTAAAAGGAGAGAAATCTTGTACCTTGAAGGTACCTTCCGAGTTGCGCCAAAAAAGGGCATTCAGTTACTCAGTTAATGTAATTATCAATCGTGTTATGTGATTTTATCCTATTTGTCTTTGCTTATGACTTATGATTTAATCAACTTTACTGAGTTGTTAATGAATTTGTTTCAAGTTGAGTATTTATTTCCTATTTTTACAAGGATGGTTTTCTCTGTTAAAGAAATAATTTTACTATTGAATTTCAAGATTAAAATTATTTTATCCTTCTTAAAGAAATACTTGTCCTTTCTTTACTCTTAGCAATTCGATACCATGTGTGAGCTTTTAATTTTTTCTTTCCACGGATTGTTTGTGACACCCCTCCACCTACTTAAGGTAAGTCCTTGTCTGTTGTTATTTTTATGTGGTGTTTGAGGGTGTTGTTCGCGCTTCCTTATTTACTTCAAATTGGCTCATTTGTGGTAAAGGCTAGTTCACCTTGTGCTTCTGTCAGCGGGGTATTGGTTATGATTTATGCTGGTAGTGCAAGTGGAGCACATTGAATCAGTTAAAATGACTTAGATGGGCACTGTGCATTCGATTGCATAGTTTGTGCAGTTACACAGACACTGCTTGCCCTCAAGAAGCCATCTAATTGTTGAGCAGTCGAAGTTGGTCTCCTCTGCTTCTATTACATGGATGTGGCGTTAGTCTGTTAGTCACATCATTGGTCTCATGGTACCTTTTCCATGTTTAGGACACTACACTTTGAGTAACCCTATGATGTGTTAAACTGCTGTTTGTGTATATCCACCCTGAATCTATGCCACAACGGTCCAACTGAGAAATATGCATTACACTTTGAGTAACCCTATGATGTGTTAAACTGCTGTTTGTGTATGTCCACCCTGAATCTATGCCACAACGGTCCAACTGAGAAATATGCATTTAACATGAAACGTAAACACTAGCTGAAGCTCATACTGCATTTTATACACTAATACTATTCTTCACCTGAAATCACATAGTTCACCCCAAGCTCAACAGAAACCATAGGCAGCAACATCTGCTGTATTGTAAACACACAATTAAATTGCTTATGTCTATACAGTGCTCTCTACCACTTACAACAGGACTGTACACACCCTACCAACGTGTTTGTCTAATCCCACACTACACAATATTCCAAACTTTTCTTGAGGGTGTATGTAAGAAAACGTAAAGGTCTACTTTTTTTTTTAATTCGTATCAGAAGCATTAATACTATAAATACATACACATATATACTCTTGCTGAATTATATACATTATATACAAAGTCACACTTATCAAAAAACAAAGGTCTATACTACTTTTGCCCAGAAATTGGCGACATCCAGTGCATTTTCTGTTGCCTGAAGTAGATCTTGTACTGTGCATGTTTTAGGGCACCTACTACACTGCAACAAATGAGACGTTGTCTGGATTGCACCACACTCACACAATGATGACTCGATGTTGAAACCCCACTTCTGCAGGTTGCTTTTACATCTAGTCACGCCTGCCCGTAATCTGTTCAGTGATCTCCAGGTACTCCATTTCTCCATGTGACCAGGTGGTAATTCTTCACTTGGTGTCAACCATTCTTCGGAGCGAGTGCAGCTTGCATGCCACATATCAATTCGGGATTGCTGAGGTGTCCCATTAAGAGCCTCTGTTGTTCTGAGGAAACTTTTCCTTGATTTGAGTCTTGAAGTAACTGGCCTGTATCCATACAGAGGGTGAGCTTCAGAAGTTTCCGCCTTCTTCCTCTCGTTTTTTGCTGCAACCTCTTGACGGATATCAGGAGGGGCAATACCAGCAAGACTATACAATTTGTTCAACGGAGTTGGTTTTAGACAGCCGGTAATGATGCGACAGGTATCGTTTAGAGCAACATCTACCTTCCTGGCATGACTTGACTTGTACCATACTGGGGATGCATATTCCGCTGCAGAGTAACATAGAGCAATGGAAGAGGTTCTCACAGTATTGGGATGTGCCCCCCAGGTAGTACCCGTTATCTTCCTTATAATATTGTTTCTGGCTGCCACTTTTTGCTTGGTGTTCGAGCAATGTTTCTGGTAAGTTAGAGCACGATCAAGGGTAACTCCAAGATATTTTGGTGTGCTGCAATGTTCTAATGTGGTTCCTTCCCAAGTGATTTTGAGAGTTCTGTTTGCCATTTTATTTTTGAGGTGGAAGGCACAATTCTGGGTTTTACTGGGGTTCGGTCTCAGCTGATTCTCCTTGTAGTAAGTAGACAGCACTGAAAGTGCATTAGATAATTTCTCCTCAATAGCGTCAAAGCAGGTGTCTTGAGTGGTAATGGCACAGTCATCTGCATAGATAAAGCTCTGTGTTCCTGCGGGTAGCGGCTGGTCATTGGTGTAGATGTTGAACAATGATGGAGAGAGTACACTTCCCTAAGGTAATCCATTCCTCTGTGATCTCCACCTGCTTCTTTTCCCCTGAAATTCAACAAAAAAATCTTCTATTTTCAAGGAGATTCCTAATGAAGCAGGTAAGCTGGTAGTCATTAGTTGCATTATATAGTTTCATAAGGAGTCGTCTATGGTTGACGGTATCATATGCAGCTGTAAGATCGACAAATACAGCTCCAGTGATCTGTTTCCTGTCGAAACCATCTTCGATATGCTGCGTAAGCTTCAACACTTGAGATGTACAGCTCTTCCCAGTTCTGAATCCAGCTTGCTGCGGTATGAAGATTGCCTCTAACTTCTCCGTTAGCCTATGGAGTATGAGTCTTTCAAGGATCTTGTACAGATGACAAAGGAGCGAGATAGGCCGATAACTCTTTGGATCATTTGAATCCTTACCTGGCTTGCGAATAGCTATAACTCTGGCTTTCCTTCATAATTTTGGGATCTTGCATGATTGGAAGCAGTTGTTCATCAGCTCAATTAGCCAGTGCTTTGTGGCTGGACCAAAAGTTCTTAATTTGCTCAACTCTTATGTCGTCAAGGCCAGCAGCTTTACCATTCTTGGTTTTGCTCAATGCATAATCAAGCTCAGTCTGAGTGAACGGTTGATATAGAATGCTGGATTCTTGATCAGGTTTTCTCTCAAATGTCTTCTTACTAGTCTTGATGGTTCTAGTAGTTTTACCATTTTCAATGAGCTGGTGTGCAATTTCATCAGCTTTGACATTTGCATGTGTACTTGTTTGAGAACGGTCATTATTTAGGCGCTGTAGCAATCTCCAAGCTTCTTGGCTGCTCCTACTCATATCACAGTCTGCCATGAGTTTCTCCCATTGGTCTCTCTTTGCCTCAGAGATTGAAGAGAGAATACGTGTTGCAACGTTGGAGGTTTCCTCACTAAATGGGTTTTCGTTGTATGATTTGTAATATTCATCAAGTAATACTGCTGTCTCTGCAGTTACCCCTTGGAGATAGTTAGTCCTACAGCCTCTTGGGATACATGTCCGAGAGCATAGATTCACAACATCAACAAAACGTTCATATTCTTCAGGTACAGCTGGGATAGTCCGAACTTTCTCATCCAGCATTTCGGAAAACTTAGACCAATTAGCCTTTCTAAAGTTGTATCGTCGCCTGAAGCGAGTTTCTTGAGGTCTTATTACAGGAAGTAGCTGACACATTATTGGTCTATGTTGTGTTTTGGGGATCGGTGAGCACACAGATTTCTGACAGTGTTGTGCTATACTCTCACTTACGAAAAGGAGGTCTGGGTTAAATCCTCGTTGCCATCTTCCACAATTGAAGGATGGAGGTAGTTTGCTGTCATGGATGAGAGAGAGATGGTTACTTTCAGCCCAGGAAAGAACAGCTTCACCGTTTTCATCTTCATGTGTGTATCCCCACACATGGCTGTGACTAATGAAATCTCCTATTACCACAGATGTCTTCTCTGAATAGAAATTTTTAGGTGGGGCAAAGGAGAATCTTTCTGAAGGAGGCTTATAGACGGAGGTGATTACACAATTGCTGAGTTCTAGGGAGATTATCTTGATGTTGTGGTTGATTGTACAGTGGACGCTCTCAACTTGGATCTCTGGTTTGACAAAAACGGCGCTACCATGTTTAGGGTGTGGTATTTCTGCAACTAACTTCAGACCTGGTATATATGGTCGAATCTGATGGTTATCTTTATGAGTTTCCTGAATGCATAAAACATCGCATTTCTGTTCTTGGCAAAGTTCGTATAGCAATTGTTGTTTCGGTGATGACAAGCCTTCGATGTTCGCTGATATTACAGTCAGAGTAGGTTCTGAAAAGAACCGTTTATTAGGTCCCATGATTGGATCTGTATATCTTTAGTTTAGTGCTTCTGGAATGCTGACGTTCAGTTCGGTAATGGACATTTAATTCCAACTACCTTAGCAGGGGCACCACGAGCAGGAATCAGCTTCACCCCCAAGGTCTACTAATACTGCCTATCAGAACACTACAGAACATTACAGAATCAGTTAATGCTTCACCTACCTTAATTCTCTGTGATTTATTTTCTAGGAATTCAGCCACCTATTCAGTGTCTCTTTTGTCTGTTCCAGTAGCCCTCAATTTTGTCAGTAGCCTCCCATGATCTACCCTACTAAAGCCTTAGATTGGTCTCTAATATTACAGTCCATTTGATCGCCTGAATGTAAAATATCTACTATATCTTTTGGAAACCTACAACTTCAGTCTCACTGGAATAACCTATCCAAAACACGAACTGCCTTCTATCAAACTATTTAGTAATATTGCAAGCATATATAATATAATCAGAAAGAATGTTTTCCCAGAGCTTACATGCAACACATGTCAAGCTGACTAGCCTGTAATTCAGGGTTGTCAGATACCAGAAATCAAAATACGGGACAGATGTGCGATCGAGGAAATCAGCAGGCTCATATTCTACTAGTTATAAACTTTGTTTCAAAATTATACGCTTTTTATGATGTTGACATCATAGTGGAGTTTATTAATGCCTGCCTTAACATTTATACACAGACTGAAACTTACAGTACCGAGCAAGTTGGCCGCGCAATTAGGGTCATGTAGCTATAAGCTTGTATTCGGGAGACGATGGGTTCGAACCCCACTGTCGGCAACCCAAAAGATGGTTTTCCATGATTTCCCATTTTACACCATATACTACTATACTATACATACTACATCAGTCACTACTGATCTGCATTTAGGCAGTCATCCAGGTGACAGATTCCCTACCTGTTGTTTTCCTAGCCTTTTCTTAAATTATTTCAAAGAAATAGGAAATTTATTGAACATTTCCCACTCAAACTTATTCGTCTACTAATGTCATTCCACACCATCTCTCCATTGACAGCTAGGAACATACCACTTATGATAAATGTGAGAAAATATATTTCTTTTCCACTTAATCAATACAACTCAATATGTAAAAGTTAGAGTTAAATCCTCATTAAAATAAGAATTGGTATATGTTTTGCCCTTTCCTATGGGGCATCATCAGCCGTATCATCACCTCAAACCATATCAGGTACCTGGTTGAAATTGATCTAAAGTCTACTACAAAATTGAATACATTGAAAAACTTCACTTAAAAAAGTCGTCATTATATGAGTAACGTGATTTAGGTACAAGTGAAAATTACAATATTGATGGCCTTGAGCCATGCTCAATGTTGAATATGAATGAAAATTTAAAAATATTGTTACAGAATGATGAAGTTAGTATAAAACTATACAAATGATTAAATACAGACTAATAAGGAAATGCATTCCAACACTGTGCCATTTTTTGTAATACTGGACCTGGGCATGTGTACTGATTTAGTCTTATTCAAAAGTAGCGAATAAGTTCTAATGTTTTATTTTATTTTTAATTTGTAACTAGCCCAGAAAGACGTTACGTTTTTGTCGTAGTTCTACTTGAGCACCTATGTTGAACAATTTATTAGAGAACATGTGTATTTGGTATAGTCTTATTCAAAAGATAGCGAATAAGTTTTTTTTAAAGTTTGTAACTAGCCCAGGAAGACATGATATTTATGTTGTAGTTCTACTTGAGCACCTATGTTGAACAATTTATTAGAGAACAACTTAATGAGGTTGTTGAAATGTCATTAGACCATCTTCTTCCGTTAAGCAATATTCTGTGTTGATAGTGTGCCTAGCACAGAAAGACGTTGCTTTCATGTCATAATTCTACATGAGAATCTATGTTGAATAGTTAATTAACAACTTATTGAGGACTGCTGAAGTGACATTGATTATCTTCTTCTGTTGAACAATATTGTATGTTGATGGTGTGCTTCTGTTGTTAAGAGTGTTCAGATGTTAGTTTAGGGCTGAACATTTCAATGCCGAGAAACATAATAAACACTCAGCAGTGAGTAATCATATGAAGAATACTGGCCATAGTTTCACCACAATCGAACATAGATCTCCAAATTTTAAAAAGATTTGAAAAAGGCAGACTCATGACCGAGTTCGAGAATTTTTTCATTTACTTGGACCAGAAATACAACATAAATAAAAACCTAAATGATTCAATAGGCAATAAAAGCCCTCTATATGATCAAATAATTTTGTTTAATAATTTAAATCTTCAAGACAAAAAATTTTTCGAAGTTTTTAAGACAATATCAATAAGCACTGCCACTAAGCCGATAAGTATATCACGCCCCTCCTCCTCTCCGAATGCACACAACTCCTCCCCATGTGCCAACCGCAACCCGCAACCTTCTCAGGTCCACTCCCCTCCACCAAGACGACACACATACAATACGAGGAGCAGAATGTTAGCGACTGCCAGTATTTCAAAAAGACAACAGTCCAACAATATTAAAGGTAAGCGTTAACACCACAGACTCAAAGTTTACGCGTAAATCCTCCTTTCTCTTTCTTTCATTTTTTCAACCTAATTAATTATGGATATCTCCTTCCTTTCAGAGCTTGTATACATTGGACAGCTTAACATTAATAACTTATACCACAGTTTGTAGCCCCTTTCAACTTAAACTAACATCTGAACACTCTAACAACAGAAGCACACCATCAACGTAGAATATTGTTCAACAGAAGAAGATAATCAATGACACTTCAGCAGTCCTCATTAAGTTGTTAATTAACATAGGTTCTCATGTAGAATTACGACATGAAAGCAACGTCTTTCTGTGCTAGGTACACTATCAACACAGAATATTGTTCAACAGAAGAAGATAGTCTAATGACATTTCAACAGCCTCATTGTCCTACTCGTTGGCTGAATGGTCAGCGTACTGGCATTCGGTTCAGAGGGTCCCGGGTTTGATTCCCGGCCGGGTCGGGGATTTTAACCTTTATTGGTTAATTCCAGTGGCCCGAGGGCTGGGTGTTTCTGCTGTCCCAAACATCTCTGCAACTCACACACCACACATAACACTATCCTCCACCACAATAACATGCAGTTACCTACACATGGCAGATGCCGCCAACCCTCATTGGAGGGTCTGCCTAACAAGGGCTGCACTCGGCTAGAAATAGCCACATGAAGTTGTTATTTTTAAAACAGCCTCATTAACCCCTATGCACCCGTAAGCGGACTGGGACGCGCTCAAGCGATTGGGCCAGGACTCCATAAGCGGACTGGTACGCCGGGATCCAAGGTCGTATATTGGAGACATTTGTGACATCTGTTGGTTTTTTCCGCAAACATTTCTAATTAAAATCTTTTCTTGGTGTCTCAAAATGTCAACAGAGTGCTCTGGTATGCTTCTTTGGCAAAGAGAATTGATTAAAATATCGATCGAGAAATCTGTATTCTGTTGTTGACAAGATGGCTGAGAAGGAAGTTGCTTGCTCGCGCGAAATGCTCAGTAATAATGAAATTCAAAGCATATTTGATGTTTTAGGCTCTGATTTCAGCAGTGTTAGTGAGGAAGAAGTTGTTAGTGATCCTGTGCATGAATGAACACAAAATATATCACCAGAGATCTTTCGCATAGTAATATTGTACGACATGGAATGCCGAATGAATTTTCTCCCGCCCCTCATGATCCGATTGCGACTGCCGGATTTGAAACTACGATCTTGGTACCTGGATATGGACACTTTACCACTAATCCTCAGACTGAATCTTAATAATAATAATACACCGAGTGAGACGTACGGCTGTAAGTTCGTATTTGGGATATAGGTTCGAATCTCATCATTCGCTTACTCGTGATTTGTTTCCCATTAGTTCCTTATTTCCAAATCAGGCAGATGTTAGGCTCATGTCGTATTGGTTTTCTATTATTTCCTTATTTCAAAATCAGGCAAATGTTAGGCTCGTGTCGTATAATTAAGGCCATAACACCCACTAAAGAACTTCCGAGGTGAGATAAGTCAATGAAAAATTTAAGATGTAAAAGGGATTTTTTTATGTGTTATGTTTCCAAATTGTTCTGTTTTTGTGTCATGAGCAATAGAGTGGAATTTCTCAATAATATAAAACAGGTCCCGTGATAATACGCGCAGTCGATCACCCACCATACTGTTTTAACCGAAAGCTTGCAACACCCAGGTTGCATACTAATAAGTTGGCGGATTCCTAGCAATGTCAGAGCAAAGGGCGGGTGGGTGCATATGGGTTAAGTTGTTCTCTAATAAATTGTTCAACATAGGTGCTCAAGTAGAACTATGACATAAATATAACGTCTTTCTGGGCTAGTTACAAACTTTAAAAAGAAAAAAACCAGAACTTATTCGCTATCTTTTGAATAAGACTATACCAAGTACGCATACCAAGGTCTAATATTACAAAAAATGAAACAGTGTTGAAATGCATTTCCTATTAGTTTTTATATAATCATTGTACGGAAGAAGATGGTCTAATGTCATTTCAACAACCTCATAAAGTTGTTCTCTAATAAATTGTTCAACATCAGTGGCGTATGCTGGTATCAAGACGTGGGCTACCACTAGATTTAGGCTACCCCTTTTCAATAGTTGGTTTAGGGAACATCAAGCCTTAAGCATTTTGAGCTGCATCCAACAGCCAACGGAGCTGCCCACTGTGTTGTCAAGGCTGCTGCACAAGCTACTGCCCTGGCCTCTGCCACCGTCCAATACTCAACACCTGATCAATCGAGTTGTTAGCCTAAGGTTTAGCAAATTGAAGTCCAGCTTTGAGGCTAAATGGATAGAATGCTTGCTTTTGGTCCGACGGCCCTGGTTCAATTTTCAGAATCAACCCCCTCATTCTGTTAATTCCCCTGGCTTGGGAACTGGGTGTTTATGACGTCTTCTCAATTCATTTTATCCTTATTAGGTCACCACCAAGCCTATGTAGATGCCATGCACCATTATTATTATCATTATTATTATTATTATTAACATCATAATCGTTAAATAACAATGTTGAATTTTACAGCGGCCGTACCCATCGTTCAGTGGTTAATTATCTTCCTCGGAAGATCAGTGGTGGTGTCTGACCCATGATCACTGGTTCGATTCCAACCAACAAAAGAGAACACTAAACCTGAAAGATTGCGTTTCATTTTAGGAGATCTGCCAATAAAATAAACTATATTACTCCTATAACAGCAGCCCTGCAGTGTCTTCCTACCGGGATGTAGAAGTAAACGGGAGTGAAATACCAGCACTCCGTTATCTATATATTTAAGACAGAAGGATGAGGTGAGGAAGTATAAACGATGAGTAACGCATGGTGATAGCAGTGGCGATCTGACGGACCGAAGCTTAGCACAGCTATCCTCCGCCGTAGGCAGACAGTAGCAAGCCGCGTGAGGCGAGTCGATGGGAAGGGACGACAGTCTGGGCTGCAATATCAGTCTCCGAAGCCTTTTTCTCAGAAATACGTGCGACGCGTTTTCTCATTGCTTTCAAGGTTTGCAAATGGAACAATGTGTCAGATGCTTACAATATAATGTGCTTTAGATTTCCATCGCTCGCATTTGAGGTTTGGGATTCACTGATAGCCTTGGTAGCCCTCAGTATACACCACTGTTCAACATTATAGGTGCTCAAGTAGAACTACGACATAAACATAACGTCTTTCTGGACTAGTTACAAACATTTTTTTTTTAAATAATTAGAATTTATTCGCTACTTTTGAATAAGACTAAATCAGTTCACATGCCCAGGTCCAGTATTACGAAAAATGGTACAGTGTTGAAATGCATTACCTTATTAATTTGTATATAATCATTTGTATAGTTCTGTACTCACTTTTATTCAATATTGACCATGGCTCAATATTGTAATTTTCACCTCTACCTAAATTAAGTTACTCATATAATAACGACTTTTTAAAGTGTTTTTAATGTATTCAATTTTGTAGTAGATTTTAGATCAATTTTAACCAGGTGCCTGATATGGTTTGGAAGTTTTTTAATGTATTCAATTTGGTAGTAGATTTTAGATAAATTTTAACCAGGTACCTGATATGTTTTTTGCTATTTGCTTTATGTCGCACCGACACAGATAGGTCTTATGGCGATGATGGGATAGGAAAGGCCTAGGAATTGGAAGGAAGCAGCCATGGCCTTAATTAAGGTACAACCCCGGCATTTGCCTGGTGTGAAAATGGGAAACTACGGAAAACCATCTTCAGGACTGCCGACAGTGGGGCTCGAACCCACTATCTCCCGATTACTGGATACTGGCCGCACTTAAGCGACTGCAGCTATCGACAAGGATTCACAAATTAAACACAGGCAATCAACTCTATTGAAGTTCCCTCAAGGAAAAACTGCCAATTTCTCTTTAACATCATTTTACTACCCAATTTATGGGTGTGACAATTCATGATTACCGGACGAGTTGGCCGTGTGGCTAGGGGCGCGCGGCTGTACCTTCATTAAAGCCATGGCCGCTTCCTTCCCATTCCTAGGCCGTTCCTATCCCATCATTGCTATAAGACCTATCTGTGTCGGTGCGGCGTAAAGCAAATAGCAAAAAAAAATATCATGATTATGTGAATGCTGATATTCTTTCTCAACTGACTTTCTCAACTCAACTAATTAAAAGGAATGGATTTGACATTCATCAATGTACTATTTTATTCATTGTGAATGTCATTAGAAATAATTTTAATTTTAAGAATTTATACCTGTACTGATGTCACCAACACAAATTTTTACTTTTTTAAGACGCATCAAACATCACAACACAACTCATGAGCACATTGACCAATTTTTTAATGTATAAGTTTTGTCATTGTTTTATGTATACATACAGAGTCTAATGCTTTGTCAATATTTAGTTATAAGTAACTGAAAATGATCATTATATGATTGAAACTAGTCGCACAATGTGATGATGTACATATAAATAAATATGTATTGATCAGGTGGAATCCTTATGCCTGTCTATTGTAATCTTTACATACTGCTGACCAAATACTTCTGCTTATTTTAAATGTTCACATATACACTCCCTTTGTTACTGAGCGAGTTGGCTGTGTAGCTGTGAACTTGTATTCGGGAGATGGTAGGTTTGAATTCCACCATCGGCAGGCCTGAAGATGGTTCTTTGTGATTTCCCATTTTCATACCAGGCAAATGCTGGGACTGTACCTTAATTAAGGCTACGGCCGATACCTTCCTAATCCTAGCCCTTTCCCAACCTTCCGTTGCCCAAAGGCTTTGATGTGTTAGTGCAACATTAAACCATTAGCCAAAAAAAAAATCTCCCTTTTGGCTCATTAATGATTCCTGGAATCTGTTTCTACTCTAAAGTATCTATACATACCCTTCCATTTTCCCCTAAAATTCACATGACTGCCAATTTTGCCATCGTGCTATCTTTATTGCCTTCTTTTGCTAAAAAAAAATTCCAAGTAAGTTCCTTCAGTCTCTCCTTAATTCCATAACCATTCCTAACTCTATTTCTTTCTAACCTGCGTCTCCTTCTCCTTCTCCATCTCTTTATTTCTTTCTTATAATATAGTTGGTCTTCACCTTTCCTTACCATCTTGAAAAGTACATGCCTGCTTTCACACTCCTCAACAATTGCATTTAGCCCATTCCTTAAGCTGTTTACAATTTGATTTATCATTTTCCACCAATTAAAATCACCATTTTTAAAAACTCCTTCATGCCTCTCTTATCAGCCATATGGTACTGGCTAATATTCCTACTTTTACAACCTTCCTTTCTAATGCATTTATTTTTAACTATGCAAGAAAACTTCTTTGGGATAAGCAAGTTCCATTAACTCTTCGCAGGCAGAAACATATATATATGTGCTCTACATTTCTTTTCCTCTGTGTGGAAACATATATATGTGTTCCGTTCTAATTTCTCGGCTTTAATTGCCGAGGAGTACACAAATATGCTCAAAGCTAGCAGAAGTTGTTCCTTCAACTCTACTCATGACAGAAATCCCCTCAGGATCTTGCAGTATTTTTTCTCTTGTTAGTGAGGGTTTTGTAATACACTGCATGACATTTTTTTGCACATACTTATTATGTATTTTCAGGTTTTCCAGTGAAATGGCATCACAGAAACAGATTAGCGATACGATATAGTGTCAGTATTGGATGATACAGACAAACAAGTGTCGGATTTTAGTGTACGTGACTCTGAAGTCGAAAATTCCTTCTCCAGCTCATCTGAGAGCAACAACCACCCAAGTGACACCGGTAGTGACATAGTAGATCTGACATAAGTAATAATAGTCCCGGAACTACAACTATTATACCCACTCATAATATTGATCAAGGGCCAATGTTGCCATCAAACTGTGAAAATTAGTTAATGGAACGTAAAGATAGTATTATTATTATTATTATTAGTAGTAGTAGTAACATCATTATTATGGAAGTATTAATTAAACGGGTCCGTTACATTACCTATCGGCACTTACTCTCCAGTAATTAGCCTTCTGTCCACCTCTGTGGTATAGTAGTTAGTGTGATTAGGTGCCACCCCCCGGGGGCCCGGGTTCCATTCGCAGCTCTGCCACGAAATTTGAAAAGTGGTACGAGGGCTGGAACGGGGTCCACTAAGCCTCGGGAGGTCAAATAAGTAGAGGTGGTTCGATTCCCACCTCAGCCATCCTGAAAGTGTTTTCCCGTAGTTTCCCACTTCTCCAGGCAAATGCCGGGATGGTACCTACTTAAGGCCACGGCCGCTTCCTTCCCTCTTCCTTGTCTGTCCCTTCCAATCTCCCCATCCCCCCACAAGGCCCCTGTTCAGCATAGCAGGTGAGGCCGCCTGGGCAAGGTACTGGTCATTCTCCCCAGTTGTATCCCCCGACCCAATGTCTCACGCTCCATGACACTGCCCTTGAGGTGGTAGAGGTGGGATCCCTTGCTGAGTCCGAGGGAAAACCAACCCTGGAGGGTAAACAGATTAGGAAAAAGAAGAATAAGCCTGCTATTAGAAATGCCCAGCAGCAATTCCGCAGTAGCTCTTTTTCCTTCGAGCAATGTTCACCCATGTTTGCAACTACGGTTTTTGAAATCTGTCTCATTAATAACAATTTGACTGAATACTTATAGCCTTTTCTTTCAGTGTCCACCGTCCTTTCATTTACCTGAAAAGTTTATGAATAAGCAGAGACAACTCGCATTGTCTATTGTCAGAAATTCATCATAGACTGTCGCAATAACAGCACAGAAATGTTGCGCTCATTTTTCATTTACTTATTAACTATTTCCTTTCATTTTGTCAGCTTGGATCACTGAGTTATGCCATTGTCTTATAAATCACACACAACTACACAATACTTGATTCGCATGTATGTGCTGGTACGGATCTTTGACGTCACTGTAAGGATTCTGTGTACATTTCACACATAGTACCCTAGACTGGTTTTCGAGTACAGCAAAAGGCCTGGCACGTGAGTCATCCTCTCCTACTTGCCAAGCTTTAAGGGAAGTGCACAACAACATGTGTTGGCCTGCGATAATAAACAGGTTCAACAAGCCTTATACTCTGCTACTGTACTTCCACTACGCGTGGACAGAATGATGTAACTGGCATATCCTGCTACAGCCATTCAAAACACATTAGGTCCTGAAATATTTGGCTCAGTTATGGGCAAACTATTAGGACAAGGTAAAAAGTACATAGCATATATTGCGAGATGTATTTTTCTTTGCCGACTAGCTTAATATCTGCACGTATACCCCTAACCTCTTGTATACAGCTCATGTGGCAGATTGTGAGGCAGTCTTGATTTTGGGTGAGGGGGGTTCAATTTAGGACCTTCAGGAAGCTATACCTAAAGCAGATGGTCATTATTACCCCTTGAACGGAAAGCTATATGAAAATTTCGTCAAAATAGTCAATACACAGACATATGGTCGTTACAAAATTATTTATATAGATAGATAAGGAATCTGCTCAATGTACAACACCTTTTGGGCTTTGTCTGCTGGACATAGCCTGAAAAACCGACCTTTCATGATATATCCCTTATTAATTCTCAGGCAACGCGCACTAGTTATACTGTAATACCGTATCTTCATTTTCAGTTGCCTACATTGCATTTTAGAGATTTATTTGACTAACAGAGCTTTACAGACACACTTTTATATGTATTACCTTGTTTTAATGGCAGCCTGTAAATACAGGAGGTTGGTTCCATAATAAATGGAAATATATATATTAGGTAAAAGCAAGGGCAAATGGTCCCCACTCTTACATCCAGGGATGTACAAAATTCCCTGTACTTCCGGCAAACATGCCAGTCTATTAGTATTCGTATCAAGAAACACCGAAGAAATATCTGTCTCAACCAGTTAGAAATTTCAGCAATAGCTGAGGATGCCCTATCATTGGGTCATGATTTCATATTCCAAGATATTCCAAGTTCTTACCCACTCAAAACACTACAGGTCTAGGATTATATGGAAAGCAGTGGAAATAGGTAAAAATCTTAATAATTTCAACATGGACACTGGCTATCAATTAAGAAATACATGCTTCCCAGCTGTAGGTCTCTTTCCTGTCCTTCACTCTCGTTATTTCTTTTCAGTTCTTCCAGATTCATACTCTCCTCATCACTAGATGGTACAGTGGTATTCAAAATGTGGTACACGAACCACTAGGGGTACGCAGAGTTGTCTCAAAGGGTATGCAAATTTATTGTAGCTTTTGTCTGTTTTCAGTGAGCAATTCAGGAAAAGGTTGAGCCTCTTCATTTTCAATAAAATATTGCTTTCAGTGTTTTTGTCTACGACTACACAGAGTCTCCTTTCCCAACTGTTCACTCTAAAGCACGTGTCAATTTGTACCTCCCATTGACTAGGTGTGTAAAAATGCCAACTTATGCTGCATTGCTCTTTTTTTGTTTCAAAATCCACTCATTCCCTTCAGTTCTTCCCAGTAGTGGTGTATGTAGTACAATAGTAATTATTGTTGCATTAATAATACTTGTGTACTGAGCGAGTTGACCGTGCGATTAGGGGCACGCAGCTGTGACCTTGCATCTGGGATATACTGGGTTTGAATCCAAATTGTCCACAGCCCTGGAGATGGTTTTCTGTGGTTTCCCATTTTCACACTAGGCAAATGCTTAATTATGGTCACAGCTGCTTCCTTCCCACACCTAGCCCCTTCCTATCCCATCGTCGCCATAAGACCTATCTGTGTCATTGCGACATGAAGCAACTTGCAAAAAGAAATGGTAACAACCTTTGGATTAGAAGTGGATGTTCTGTATTCAGAAACCACAATCTTCCTAGTAATTCGCAGAAACCCAATCCTTCCTCATGAGGAGTCTTCATAAACAGTCAGTCTAACACAGCAGATAATGGGACTGATGACATTGATGTATTGTTCCTTTCATGTTAGTTAATCGCCATCATAGAGACACTGTTCATTGAACCACTTGTTTTGTCTAAATCAGGAAGTTGTTTGTTTCCACCTGCTCGCTGGCCATAATGTTTAGTGATTTTATGGTACGGTTTCCTTTCAGAAAGCGATATATGTGCAAGTTTAAAAAAAAAAAAAATTGACTGTGAATCTCAAATATATGTATTATATTGATATGCCATGTTTATACACCACTACTACTACCACTAAAATATTTTTCTCATGTTATATTTCATATTAGACAGAAGCATTGCAGCAGAAGTCTGAAGAAGTCCAATTGTTGAGAGAGAAAGTAACAAATCTTGAATTAGCTGTTCATAGTGGTTCAGAAGAGAAAGGACAGTGCGAGGTAAATGTTTCTTTTTGAATTTATTATCTGTAATTAGAACTTCCTGTTCCTTTGCACTTCTATATATTCTTTTAACTTCTGAACACTGTTGTGAATATAAACTCCTTTATTCTTTTGCATTTCCATGCACAGTAAATTATCAAGCAAAGTAAGCAAACTTGTAGTTTTCATGATCATCAAGTTTTATATGAAATCTTAGTCATGAGGACAACTTAACTTTCCATTTTGAAACTTCGAAATTTTAGAACTTTAATCACAGTCATCTTGTTGAGTGAATTGATCCTTATCCAAGAAGTTTAATTTAGATCATTCAGTTGTGGTAGCAAGTCTACCATAACTTTCTTACATGGTTCAGTAGTTTATTGTCCACTGAGAACATTTTCCTTTTTTTCTGTCAGAAGACATGTATGTCTCAGCAAACTTCTGTTTCTTATTCGCAACAGATATATCTCTGTAACATAAGAATTTCAAAATGCACAATCTGTATGGTCTTTTTGCTATAATTGGGATGAACATATAGTCCGCACACTTTATGTTGGTGCATTTGTGTACGGGGGTGAGGAGTAAGGAGGGAGGTGTCCCGGTATCGATAGTGTTACCAACCGAAGGAAAATGAAATCTGAATTGAATCGAGAATATGATCGATCGATACGAAGTTTCTAAACCGTTATCATCTTAAGCCAACAACTATGTCACATACACATTATATAACATTATAAAACATTTCTCGATGCGAATCTTGTTCCTAGCATGAATTCTATACTTTGGCTTTGTTGTGTAAACAACAACAGTACTAGTACGTAAAGTGTACGCCAGATGTCGCACAACGATGTTTAAGCGATTCATAGTTTGTGTTTCAAAGGTAGCCAGTACGAATCTTGAAGATCGCCGGGGTCGACCGATTCAGCACTAGGGTGTAAATGCACCAACATAAAGTGTGCGGATAATATGGAGAGACTGGATGTTCAGGCATTAATAAAGGCAGAAAGAGGCACTGAAAAAATGTGTAACATAGGCAGTAAAATATGCATTTGTATTTTTTAAACAGCAATATTGTTTGCAAATAAATGTCACAAAAATGTCATCATTATCATTTGTTTGTCATTTGTTGTGCATAAAAATAAGGTGTTTCTTCAGGTTATCAACACTGAAATTTAATCATCTGTCAGAATCACTACCACCATCATCATCAATATAGTTTTCAGAACAGAAAAAATATGTTCATTGTCAACTCAGGTGACTGGAGCATACTTGGAACAAGTAATATCCTATGAGTCCACGTTCACATTCAACCATGAGAATCTTGTCTACGATCGGGCGACAGTGCTGTATTGCGTTTATTACTCTTGTGTGGAACTTTGTAGATCATCTCCACTGTCTTGAATTTTTGCTTTGCCGAAAACATTTTGGCTATCATGAATAGAAACAGATAGATGGGGACAGGAATTCAGGTCTAGCTGGTAGACTGACTTCCAAGTGGTTGGAGAATTCGGGTGAGAAAGTGCCGACTATGGATAGAGAATGAAGAATGAAACTCTTCCTTCTGGCAATTTAATTCCCAATGATTTATGTACAATTATGTACAGACACTATATATATATTAGTATGGTTAATCAACACGGTGCAGTTAACAAGGAGTCCCTCTTTACTATTATAAACTGAGTCCCAGTCCTCGACTTTTATACGGATTATTATTACTGGAATTACACAATCCCATCACTGACAGGGATTCATCTGGCAATGGCTCTGGCGATTCTAACAAGACAGCCCTGGGAGCTTGTTACTGTGGGCTTAAATAGCCCCTTACTTGCCACACACAACCTTCTGGAATTCTCCCAAATCTCCATCACATGGAAATTTCTGCTTTACGGCTAGAAAGCCATTATTCTTCCAACGTGGTCACGTTGGGTTCCTCAAGACTGGACCTGTTTGCATGCTGAGTCTAACTGCTGTGCATTGTGACTAACTGCTTGTTGACGATGCCATTTCTCAATATATGGAAATCTTAAACCTTTTTACTTACAGTGCCAATGCCTATTCTTTTGATTCCCTAAGGTTATTTATTAACTTATTCTTAATTCACAGTTTGACCTACAGTCCTGGGATCATTATAACATTCTTTAACTTATTTACATGGAACCCAATACCATCATTCCTCTTACTTCGTAGTCCTAGGATCAATACTCAGAGGGAATGACTGTCGTTTGTTTGAATCCAAGGACTGGCACGACACCTCCCTTCCCTGGGGAGAAATGAAAGCAATAGCCTAATTGCATTAATTTCACCATACTTGAATCATATACCCTCCCGGATGTAGTACCTTCTCTGTCTGGGGTGCGCTGTGCCAGTGTGTCTCTGACAGTCATCCTTACACCATACATACTTTCATAATGTTTGTAACTCTGGTAACAATCCAGACTGGCTTGGAGTCCTTCCAGCAAATCTCAAATGTTAAAAATGGACCTGCTATCCTCGCCTGACACTTAACCCATTAGTGCATGAAGTTATTTTTTGTGTTTTATTTCAGTTTATCTACACATTTCTACTCTTAATAATTGCAGAAACATATTCCAACAATCAGAAAGTTCATACAAGTGATAGTTTAGTTTACACAGGCCGTCCGATATATCGGATGCTATGCACGCAGGTCAGTACAACACCACTAGTTACACAACATTATATTGTACAATAATGTTGCAAGCTAGGTAGTGTTAGAGAGTTGAATTACATTATCCAATTTACACTGTAAAGTAGATCTACAATTTCCAGTAAAGTCTCTATACGCTATTTTCGGTTATGTATTTACTGATTATGATATCCAGAGGAGCATTTCAAAACTGGTCAAACTGATCCACTCTTCAGATGCCACTATAGGACTTGAACATCTTTCATTGTGATACAGACACTTTGCATATTTATTTTACACTAGACCAACTTGATGCACCAATTATCTCTATCTGTTTGTAGTTCGTATCAGAAATGACAAAACTGTTGTCATTCCAGTCCACCAGCAATGCACCAGCAAAACTCCTGCAGTCATATGATCCCCTTCTTCTTTTTTCTGTCCATCTTTCTGTGAAGGGGGCACTTCTCTGTCTGATTTCCTTGAAATGATCCTGTTGCACTTATTCCCTTTGAAGCCAGATGTCTTACCGATTTCAGGAATGTAAAGTAGTTGTCAAATAATACTGTATGCCCCTTGTTTGATTCAGTTCCACCTGCACCTATAAGAGGTAGGACTACACTTCCTCCAAGTCCAAATTCTTTCAGCCTTTCATCTTACATTGCTGTATACACTGGAAAGGTGGAAAAGTATCCTTAAATTTTCAGTAATATTTTGACTATCACTGAGCCTAGCCTCCCATTTTTCATATTTTGTGTAAGCAATTTGCTCACATTTACTCAGAAGTAGGTTTCTACCAAGATAATTTAGATTACTCTCGTACTCATCTGTCATTATCATCAACTGTTTCACACCCTTAATCAGGAATTTAGGAGGTTTGATGTGCTGCTCCTCTATAAATGTCGGTTCTTTCTCCACAACTTCCAGTATTTCACTCACCATCAAACTAGTAAGGGAATACAAATGTGTGAGACAGTACGACTCCCTGTGCATAGCGTCCGATTTTCAGGACAGCTATATTTACAATTCTGTGTCACGTCAATAATAAGACATAATTGACATCTTTGGGGTGATCTTGGGATGATGAAAAATAGAAAAAGAGATAAAGAACACTCCAAATACCTAAGAGATGATAATGAAAATTTGATCACTGAAGATGAGAAGATCAAAGAGACTTGGAGGACTTACTTTGATGAATTACTAAATGTGAATTGCATGCAGCCTACACAAAAAGACAGTACCGGTACTACCTCCTGCAAGTCTGCCTCTGACAACAGGTTAGAATTAACATGGAATGATGTAGAATATGCCTGGAAATACATCAAAACTGGAAAATCAGCAGGGGCTGATGAAATTAATGGAGAAATGACGAAGGCAATGAGCATTTCTGGAAAACATTGGATCTACAGACTCTTTCGTAAGATCTGGAAAGAAGGGGACATACCAGTCGATTGGAAAACAGGCATCATAATTCCAATCTTCAAGAAAGGAGACAGAAAGAAATGTTCCAACTATAGAGGCATCACTTTAACATCTCAAGTTGGTAAACTTTATGAAAGAATTATAGAGCGTAAAATCAGACCCCTTATTGAAGAGAACCTCTTCGAAGAACAGTATGGATTCAGGAAGGGGAGATCAACAATCTTTACAGTCCGTCAGTTAATGGAAAAATACTATGAACACAACCGAGATTTGTGGTTAGCCTTTCTGGATATCGAGAAAGCATTTGATGCAGTGAATAGAGAGAAGGTGTGGGAAGCACTGAGAAAATTGGAATACAGGATGACATGATACACCGGATCAAGAATTTGTATGAAGATACCCGAAGTAAAGTCAAAACACCTGTAGGAATGACTGAAACCTTTGATATAAAATCTGGGTTAAGACAGGGTGGTGTTCTGTCTCCTCTTCTTTTCATCACTGTGATGAACGAGATTCAGAGAAAAGTTCACCAAACCATTGGAGGTAAGAAAATGAAAGTTATATTGTTCGTGGATGATATATGTTTGTGGGGAGACTCTAAAGAAGATCTTCAAAGACAAATAAACTCCTGGGCAGAATCTGTTAAAGAATATGGACTCATCTTCAGCCAAGAAAAGAGTGAGGTTATGGTCATGAAGAGATACGGGCAACCAATGGGACACATTGAAATGGAGGGGAAACAGCTACAGATGAACCATCAATTCAAATATCTTGGAAATGTTATCTCTGATACTGGTTCTATAGATAAGGAAATTTTCCACAGAATTCAGGCAGGTAGCAACTTTTACAAAATAGTTAAAGACATAATATGGAAAGAGAAAATACCAACAAAATGTAAGAGAGTCATATATGAAACTTATTACGTATCAATCCTGACCTATGGTTGCGAAACATGGACCATGAGAAACAAAGATGTTAGTAGAATCCAGGCAGCAGAAATGAAATTTGTCCGTAGCATGATTGACAAAACACGGAGGGACAGAGTCCGTAATGAGGAAATCCGCAAGCAGGCTCAGGTTGTAAGACTGCAGGACAAAATAACAGTGCAGCGACTGAGATGGTATGGACATATGCAACGCATGGGTGATAACAGATTACCAAAAAAAAATGTACAATCTAAAACTTGAAGACAAAAGACCAAGAGGGCGACCAAGACTCAGGTACAAGAACATGGTGAAAATTGACATTCAGCAGAGAGGACATACTTTGAAAAGCATTGAAGAAGGAGAGAAGTCCAGGGACCGCAACTGGTGGAGAAGCCTCGTTTGCCGACCCATCGCTTAAGATGGAACGACGTGGGATATGTATGTATGTAATTGACATCTTTATGTGTCGGTAGGTTCATAGGAGTGTCAACAATATGGTCCACACCAAAGTTTACAATTATTGGAAATTGTTAATTCATAAATAAAAATATTGACTGTTGCACACAACTCTATACTATCTTGCTGCCATGCTCGCAATAAGTGTGACTCCACAATGAATGGTAAGGATAAAGAATTATGTATTCTTGGTTCTTGTTAGCTACAGCCTTTCTGAAGCACAAGAAAGTATCGCGGGCTTAAAACTATGCATAAATATCACACAATTTTTATGACGTCCGATTTTTCGGGCGCTATGCACTAATGGGTTAAGCCCTATTATCGGATATGACTATAAAATGCATAAATTGGGACAGCATTCCCTTCTCTACTCTGACAAACAATACCTGCAAAAGTCTTCTAATTGCACTAACTTGCTGATAAGTAATATTTGCTTAAATTCACCCTTCGGTTGTTGCATCATTTATATTTTTCAAAAATTTCACTCTAATTACTCTATTCTGTACCTTTAAAATAGCCCAATTCAAGGATCAGATCACGAAGCTTTTTAACGCAATATACAGGCTGACGATATTTTTGCGTATTATACAAGGGTCAAGTCATAAGTCATGGCAACTTTTTTTTCACGCAAACAGGAGACAACACGGAAAATCTAAGATATGCATTTAGAAATACGGGGCATGTACTTATGCATAGTGCCTGAAGACAAATTCTGACTTCAGGAGATTCTCGTAGGAAAGTGACAGAACACAGGCCATTGGTAAACATACGTTACTGATTTATGATGTTAGGAACAGTAATACTTCGCAGATCTATAAATTATAACTATTAGAAATTCTCTCACATATGGGATATATTTACACATGTACATGAAAACAGGACTAAATTATTCCCACCAAAATCACAGAAGTCAAATGTGAGCCCAAGTCTCACTGAACTAAGAATGGGATTGAACCCACAACCACTAAATAGCTTGTGTGCTATATCACTTTCTAATCAACAAAACATACGACAATACAACAAAATAAAAACAACACAAATAAGAACACAACATAACAACACACGGTAAGACATCAAATTCTGCCACACCTGAAATAAAAGAAAGCTAAATGGAAAGAAACACATTTCACTCACAGTCTTCCTAAAGAAAGGATCTCACCCTCAAGGGTGCTTGGCTGTATCATCGACTGCTGGCAGAGGGGAATGGGCAAGGTCATCTTGACCCGAACAAAAAAAATAAACAGACCCTTCTACATGGCCTAGTTCCACACAGCTGAAACTGTCTCACCAAAATGGGGCGTGTAAATCATCTGCTTCTCTAAAAGCGGGAATACTTCTGGCTCAAAGGACCTCTCCATAATTAACATGGGAACATTCTTTTCATATTACCTTAAGACCTGTGTGCCTGACCTCTTCTCAGGTCTACTTCATAAAATAAAACACATTCACGTGTCAATTCTTCTCATAATATACAGAGTATCGTCCGTGTAATGCAACACTTTGTCCCTAAGTCCCCGGTTCAGATCGAGTGCACAGTTGTGGAAAACTCTACCGGTAAATTCAGAAAATCCTCACTAACTCGACGTTGCAAATGCATGCACACTGCTTAGCCCCTTTCTCTGAAATTCATGCACACATATCAAATCATGCCAGTCCTATCTTTAAGTTAACTGACACTTCGTAATAAATTCCCATTCGACATTTTAAGGTGGCAGAACTTTCCATTGTGAAGACACTAACTGTACAACTAACTACATTAACATACATAAAAGAATAAAATGAAATATTTACATGGTAACCAACCTGAGTTATACCTATCTCCCTTTTTACCCATAAAGCAAAGCTAAAAACACTACCTGGACATGCAATGGTCCTGTGAATGTTAACTATTTGCCAGAAGGGCTTAATCAACATCTTATTTACATTGAAAGGTTGCCAGAAGGGCTTAACCAACTTCTTATTTACATTAAAAGAAACCTATCTGTGAAACATTACTATCTTTAACACATGCCAAAACAGCTGTTCACTTATCTCATTGCTGATGACCTCATGGCGCCTCCATTGCGAACATGGTTATTGTTTAGCCCATCATCAGGCTGCCGTCATCCTGGGTTAACAATCCTGGTTTCAGCTCCTTGGATGGCTTCATGGTGATGTCGTCTACTTGAGGTAAATGTAGGAAGGTCTCGTTCTCTATCAGCTCTTGACGTGGATTCTAGGTCCTAACTGCAATCAAACACCTAATTAGTCAACTGCGTTGCACAAGGGATGCTCCTACTCACTGTCATTGACATTAAAGCAGAAATTGGCAGTAAGTAATGCCAAGCATAATTGTTATCTGTCTACTGTTCAACCGCACGCGAACTTATATGTGAAATGACTTCCACTGAAAGCAGAAATGCTAGCCTAGTTAGTTGAAACATAAATTGTTATTGTCTCGTGCTCAACTGCACACGCATATCAATCTGGCGGAAGTAATATTAGCTGTTCAAGTCTAACTTTCTAGCTACACTTTACGTTTACATATTTACATGGTTTGCCCATACAGCTCCTATGACGAAGTCTTTGTATACAGCATTATCATCTGTCATACAGTTACTCACTCGCGACCGCACTGTGAAATGTTAGAATGGACTAGTTTAATCAAACCTGTTCTTACAATGAGTTCGTCGCGCAAATATCAGCTGAATTCTTACATTCACGACCGCACTGAAGACTGTTAATTATTTGTTCACTACAAAGTTTATGGCGCAATTTCTTGATCAAACCGACATGGTCACGACCGCACTGAAGCAGATCTTGAAAAAGAATGAGATGCCTCCCTCCAAATCTCTCATTTCTTATAGGGAGTAGCAACGTATGCCACACCAGTGGGTTCACTAGCAAACACACTTGAGATTGGTATGTGGTGGCTAGTCATCTCATTCACATGGTGCATGCGCGAATATTGTATTATTGAATTTATTATTTATTAATGTCTAAAGATACATCATGACATTCGGAAAGTTACGAAAATTTGGTTTTATTTTCTCTAATAATCCTCTATGAGAATAGATATGGCTTGATTTCCTCGCCGTGACAAGCCTGCTTCTTGCCGCTTTAATTTTTATCAAGATGACATGGTGGTTCCCCAAACAAAATCCAAGTATCTCTGTCCTTTTCTGACACATTCCTTCTCACTCACACTTGGTGCCACGCTCATCTCTGTGAACTACACCCCAATGTAGGCCTGGGTTTAAATTCCTCTTTGTCTTCACCCTCGCTCGCCAGATTTTCCATGTCAGCCTTACCAAAGAGCTGGAGCCTGTGAATACAAATGTACAGTTCGGGTAACCTGTACAATTCTCAGTATCAAACTATTCAGTACAACAATGACAGTCACCAACAAATGAGAAACGTAACAAAACATTTACAGCCCGTGCTACTTTTGGGAAGGCTCAGACTGTCTTCCAGACTGAAGTCAGTGTTAATAACTGCTCGATAAAGAAGATAAACTTCTTATTGTTGTGTGGTATTAGGTCATCAGATACTGAAGAACTTTTTTTCTTAAGGTAGAAAGAATTTGCTTTTGTACACTGTCACTACAAAGATACCTTTATTTTTCATGTATTTGGTAAGTTGTTGTAAATAATATGTGTGTGTTAAGCTTGTGCCATTTATGATTGACTTTAGGAAAAATTAGAAAAAATGAGACAAGCCTTATCTCGACTTGAAAGTGAGAAACGAGGACTGCAAGAAGAACTAAGTCGCACTGAATCACGAGCCACTAAGCTTGAACTCCAGAGACTGTCCTTGGAAGGAGATCTGCAGCGTCTTCAGATGGTACTGCAAGAAAAGGATTCTCTTTTACAGGTAAGTTTATCATTCAGATTCTAAAAGCTAGGTTATGTGCAAAAAATTACCCAGCATTTGCCTGGTGTGAAAATGGGAAACCACGGAAAACCATCTTCAGGGATCCCACTATCGGCAGCCCTGAAGATGGTTTTCCGTGGTTTCCCATTTTCACACCAGGCAAATGCTGGGGCTGTACCTTAATTAAGGCCACGGCCGCTTCCTTCCAACTCCTAGGCCTTTCCCATCCCATCGTCGCCATAAGACCTATCTGTGTCGGTGCGACGTAAAGCCCCTAGCAAAAAAAAAAAAAAAAAAATTACCAAAAATATTACTCTCTCGCTCTCTCAGTGGACCTAATTTTCTATTATGAGAAATTATGTTTGTTGTGATCACAGTGCTAGAAACACTTTCATTGGAAACAGTATATAATGGTTTCTAACATGTAGTATAATGTGACAAGTACAATTAGTAGAGAGGCAAAGTTTCTAAAACCGAGCAAATGGCCACGCTGTTTGGATAGTGAAAATTAAGTTGTCAGTGAAAGGAAGAATATGGACATACTTCAGGTATATGTGCCACAAGTAGGATGTACAGTACAAGACAAGGAACTATTTGAGGAAGAGCTATAAGGAGTGATGAGTGGCCAGAACAACAAGGTCATGAGGGATCTAAATCCCCACATAGGCGTGGATAGGCAAAGATACAAAAATGTCCTGGGAGAAGAAGGCTGGGGAAATGTTGCTGAATTTTAGATTCTAGTCAGTGGATGCATTTTGAAGTTTTAATTTTCATTTTGTTGCACCTTGTATCATTAGAGGCTGATGACCTAGCTGTTAGGCCCCTTTAAACAACAAACATCATCATCATATTACATATACGACTAGCAGTTACCCGCAGCTTCGTTCACATGGATTTAGTAGTTTGATAAGAGTAATCGTTCCTCGGTACTGTACTAAGACATTATCTGAAAATCCCTAACATATAAAAACTCACCGAAAAATTGAGTTTCATTTACCCCAAAAACTCCTTGTAAACCACATTTGTGTAGTTGCCTTCTGGGACAAAATGACCATGCGACATAGAACTGTACATGTGAGAAATAGTCTTCTCTCAAGTCAGAAAAAAAAAGTTTATTTTTAAAAGAAATTCCAAATACCCATTTCCAAGTCTGTAACATCTTTAGTTTTTGAGATACAAGACTCCCCATTAAAACAAAATCAACCCCTTTATCATTCTTTCTCCCACCCCCACCTAAGTGGATTTTTCAAAATCAAAAAGGACATGTTTCTTTATTTTTAAAGGAGATTCCGAATACCAATTTTCACCTTTACCTTTTATGTGGATTTAATGTTGATTGTATGTGGATTTATGTGGACTTTTGTTTCTATTCGTTCATTATTTTTAAAGAATGCATAATAAAACAGTAGTTTATGTTTTCCATCAAGTATTACTCATTCAAAAACACCTAAACTGTATTTTCATGATGGTTAAATTTGAACATTTTCCGGGGCCCCTCCCCTTTTTGTACTATGAGTTTTTACAGTTTGCTTTATGTCGCACCAATGCAGATAGGTCTTATGGTGTCAATGGAATAGGAAAGGGCTAGAATTGGGAAGGAAGTGACAATGATCTTATTTGAGGTACAGCCCTAGCATTTGCCTTGTGTGAAATCAGGTGGAAAGCTATCTTCATGGCTGTCAACAGTGGGTTTCGAACCCACTATATCCTGAATGCAAGCTGACAGCTATGTTACCCAACCCGCACAGCCACTTGCTCGGTTGGATTGTGAGTTAGAGCACCCCAACTAATTTTAACTAATTTTCAAAACCCAGCGCCCCTGCCATGCTCCCTTAAGAAATCTTCTGTCTTGTGAAAATATAGAATCCTAAGTGGAATGATTATAGTTGCATGCATGGGTTAACAAATAAATATTAGGCCTGTCTCAAGTAATAAGCTTGCCTAGCAAGTGCAGAAAAAACACCCTTAACTGTATATATACTCTTGTTTATCATCAGTTGTTTGATTTATGATACAAGATTGATGTGTTGGCAAACATTAAATCATTAAATGTGAATTTCTTAACTGAATGTCTTTTTTTTTTTTAATTTGTAGAAACAACAAGAAAAGATAGATATCCAAGGGCGAAATCTGGCCAGTTTAGAAGAACGGTGTGCATCTCTTAAATCTACTATTGACCAACTCAATCTAGCCTTAGAACGGGCTGCTACTGCTGAGTCTGAATTGAGATCTGAGATACAAGCACTCCAGAGAGAGTTGGTTGATACTAGTTCTGCTTCACAGTCTTACAGTGAGAAGTTAAAACAAGTAAGCAAGTAACAGTTAAATAGTAGGACCTGTAGTTGTAGTTCTTGTAGATATAGAGGTTTGTTTGTTTGTTTGTTTGTTTGTTTGTTTGTTTATCATACAAGACAAAAATAAATAAATTTACAAAAATGTACTATTTACAGCATTAGAACCATATTTTCATGTGTGGATTGAAAGGTTTGTAATCCACCTGAAGAACCAAGCTGCGAGCGTAGAAGGCAGTCCTGTATGATATGTTTGAGAGTCTGCATTTCAAAATCACAGTCACATCGAGGAGAGTCTATCCAACCCCAGTGATGTACGGCTGCACCAGTTCAAGCAGTACCACAACGAATTCTATCCAATCTCGTCTATATTCTCTTAGACAAATTGTAACCAACTAGTCTTTAGTTAGGGTCACAGATTTGAATAAGGGTACAATGTGATGAGTTTAACCATTCTTTTCTCCAGGCATTTCGGGGGATTGAACTAAATGATTATAAGATCCATAGCCATTTTGCATGCTGGTTTTTGGGATTTCAGCTTGGTTGTAGAAAACTGTATGATGTCATGATGAATACGAAGAGCATCGTTCTTCTTAATCTTACACCATAGGCGGGTGAAGGCTTGTAGTCCCCTGATGTAAGGGGGAGCAATATTATAAATTACTGATAGTCACTGTAAAGAAGTGCGATGTTGGGTACCAGAGATGATCTGCATTGTCTGGCAGAGTTGAATATCAACCAGTTAGCAATGGGAGCTGTTCAGCCACATACGTACACAGCATTCAGCTGGAGAATATACGACAGCCAGAGCAGTACTCCTGAGTGTGCTGGCATCGGCGCCCAATAAGAGAAATACCACAGGGAGAATTTCTCATGATTGGAGCAGACCTAAATGGGCGAATGGGACTGGAAAGTATTGGATACAAAGAAGAACATGGAAAATTTGGGTATCATGAAAATAATTAAGGCAGCAGAATATTGGAGATGGGACAGAGTTTAGAGCTAATGTTTTTAAAAACTCTTTCTAAAAATAGGGAAGAACATCCATGTAATTGGTCAAATACATTATATCCTAGTAATGAAAAGGGAAAAGGTAAGAGTAATAGATTTCAAGGTTATACTAGGGGAAGCATGTGGTGGACAGCACAGGTTGCTGGTAATTGATATCAATAAGAAAAAGGTGATTCAATCAAAACCATTGAAAAAGAAAATTTTAAGAGTATAGGACCTAAAATAAAACATCAGAAAGGTTTATGGACAGACAGAGGTGTGGGAGGGAGCTGCTGGAGTTGATGAGAAATGGACTTGGATGAAGGAAACACTAGTAAATGTAGTAGAAAAAGTAGTAGGCTTCACAAGTGGTGGAAGGAAAACAGAAAGCCATATGGTGGCAGAAAGAAGAGATGAGATATGTTCTGAGGAGGAAGAAGGCTGCATTTAAGAAGTAGAAATAAGGTGGAAAAGAAGATAACAGGCAAATGTATAAGCTTATAGAAATCAATCGATCATCAATCATTCACTACTGATCTGCATTTAGGGCAGTCACCCAGGTGGTAGATTCCCTATCTGTTGTTTTCCTAGCCTTTTCTTGAATGATTGCAAAGAAATTGGAAATTTATTGAACATCTCCCTTGTTAAGTTATTCCAATCCCTAACTGCCCTTCTTATAAATGAATATTTGCCCCAATTTGTCCTCTTGAATTCTAACTTTATCTTCATATTGTGATCTTTCCTACTTTTAAAGACACCACTCAAACTTATAATCAAAAAAGAGTTTAAAAGAAAAATAAGTGAAGCAAAGGATGAAGTGACACAGGAATGTATGAGCTGCTGTGATGACCAAGCATGGTCAAAAATACATGTATAGGATTTCAAGAGAAAGAAGGAAGGAAAAAAAGCACGGCGCAGCAAATATCCAAGTGATAAGAAATGGTGAACATATACATACAGATAAAGAGGAAATTAAGCATGGAAAAAGTATTTTGAAAATTTTCTAAGTATAGGAAATGATCAAGAAGATTTACGATATGTGAATCTGTTGCCCAGAGTTGTAAGTACAAATGAAAGAAGTGAAACAGGCCGTCAAAGGTATGGGAATTGGCAAAAGCATAGGAGTACAGGTGTGATCATGAAATTGGAGAAGGCCTTAAAAGACGAAGGAGTGGAATGGGTGCTGGACTTGTGGCAAACTGTCTGCGATGAGGGGGAAAAAATCCCTGAAGCTGGAGAAAAAGCTACATCATACCAATTTACAAGCAAAAATGTTACATATTGCTATGTGGCAGTTATCGAGGTATTAAACTAATGGAATATCTAATGAAAGTATGGAAAAGATTGTGTGAGACTGAGGAAGTATGTTAGGTTACAGTAAATGGATATCAGTTTGGATTTATGAAAGGAAAGGCCACAGTGGATCCAGTGTTTATTGTTAGACAGTTACAAAATAAAAGACTAGGTGGAAAGCAGAAACTTTATTGCACTATTTTGGAGCTGGAAAAGGCATAGAATAGAGTCCATGGACTAGTGATGCCTTAGGAGAGGAGATGTACTAGACCAAAATATTAGAAGATATGTATGCGAGAATAGGCCTAACCACCAAAGTGTGCACTATAAACTTTTGATGTTAAGATCAGACTACAGCAGGGATCTGCACTGAGCGTGTTTTTATTTACTTTAGTTTTAGATGTGCTGAGTGAGACTATCCAAGAAGTAAATAGATGGAAAATGTTATTTGCAAACGGTATACTAATTCTGGTAGATTCTGTGGAAGAATTAACAGGAGCAAGTGTGGGCAAGTATGGTAAGCAAAGAGAAACTCAAAAGTGGAAAATTGATGGGTAAATTCCATAAAAATAGAAGTGATGGAGCATAGTGAAGAGGGACAATAAATAATAAAAAATAGTCAACACAAGAGGAAAACAAGTGAACGAAGTTGGAACCTTTAAATACTTTGATCAATCACAGATGAGGGAGGAGTGTGTGAAAAGGATCTAAGAGAATGGATCAAAACTGGATTTACAAAATGGAAAGAGGTGTCAGGAATTGTATGCTATAGGAAAATGCCTTTGACACTAAAGGTTAAATATATACAAAACAGTAATAATACCAGTATTGATGTACAGTACAGAGCAGAAATCTGGCCATTTCAGAAAAGAGAACAGAAGATGTTGTAGAAAACTAAAATGCGAATGTTGCAATGGATGAGATGTGTGTCACTTACAGACAAAATTAAGAAATTCGGTGAAGAGTGGCGGTCATCAGTCATCGCTGATCTAAGTTCAGGGCAGTCGCCAAGTTGGCAGATTCCCTATCATTTGTTTACCAAGTAGTATTTTCTTAAATAATTCCAAAGACTTTGAAATTTATCGAATATCTCCCTTAGTAAATAAATCCATTCCTTAACTCCTTTTCTTATAAACAAATTGTTTCCCCAATTTGTTCTTTTAATTTCAAACTGTATCTGTCGTAGGTACGACATCCTAACTGGTGTAAAACCTTCAATTATTATGTTTAATATGTTTAATATGTTTTAATTATTTTATTAAAGGCTAAATTATCTTTTATTAAATGTTAAATATGACTAATACATGGTTTCCCTGTAAATATGTATTATAAATTCGTATAACCTCAAATACGTGTTGTGTATAAGGTTAACCTCAAAATCTATATAGTCGAAAGCTGTAGAAAACTCTATAATATGGTATATATGAAGGGTTCTGAAAACTTACTGTAAGGTTTATTATCCAGATTCATGTAGAGACATTAGAAATGTTGGAGAAATTTCCATGTGTATTGGTAAACAGTAATGAAAGTTCTAGTGCGATCCATTACTGGAGTACTCCATTCGACTAGCTGGTCGATCGATGTTTTGCGTGTGTTCCATTACAGTGTTGTAAGATCCCTTCCAGAAATCGAGAATTCTAGACGGTTGATCGAACAATATATATATCAAGCTGTCAGTCAGTCAGGTTGGACTCGAAGGCAAGTGATGGACTGTGAGTGACTGTTGGGCTCCGAGGTGGAGTCGGTGAGTTCAAGAGAGCGTATGTTATAGCGCACGAGTCAGTGTTGTTGATATCTGTACTTGTCAGAATTGACTTTAGGGTACTCCGCTATTAAGTGTTGTAGTGTCACTTGCTAGTGTGTATAATTAATTGTGCGTTGTGACTTACAGTGACAATAAAGTAATTTACACAAGGAAGTGAACGTGTTCTTGTGTGATGTTTACTTCCATCAAATAAAATCGCATTTGAGAACGATAAATTGGCCACCGTGACAGAACTTAACAGGACAGGACTCGGCAATGAAGATTGACCAAATGACCGTGGCGATTTTACGGAAAGTGCTGGCATCCCGAGGTTTACCAACGGCTGGAAGCAAAGCGGACTTACAAGAGAGGCTGCACAAGGATTTGATACACAACGAAGAGGACCCAGGCATTTTCGACTTCGAAGTCACCTCAGAGGAAGAAACCAACGACTGGGTAAGCATTATGTTTGCACAACTAACTGCTTTGATTCAGGCCCAGTCTGAAAAAATCGAGGCCCAGTCTCAAGAAATAAAGGACAAATCAATTCTTTGGACAACGAAGTGCACTCTCTCAAAACTGAGGTGATCACTGACGTCATGCAGGACAACAAACCGAACGGGAAGCGGTCCGAAGTGATGCTTGTGGTTGTGGAGTCCATAGTTCAAGGCCCAGCAGAAAAAGAGAGTGCCCTGTGTGAAAGGACAACAGCGCTGGAGAGGCGGGTGAAGCCTGCAAGCAGTGATGGCGGCTCCGGCATCGTGAAGATGGCAGCTCCCCGGAACGATGGGATCATTGTAGCAATGGCAACAACACAGCCAGGGGGACCCCCTCAAGGAGATGAAGAGCCAATGGGGTCCGAACCAACAACCAACAAACGAGGTTGCCACCTGACCAGGACACTAGTCCTGGCACGAAACCATATTACTGTAGGAACATTGAATTCAGCACCTCGGAAAAAGAGGAGACTCAACAGGGCCAAGTCTGCGACGTGCGAGACTCTCCCGTGCATCACACCGGTGGACTACGAAGACGCGTGGGCCCTGACAGAACACAAACGTGCGAACGAGGAGATAGTCAGTGGAGCTTCAACTGCCACACGAGGACCTGTGGATCTTGCCACCAGGAACAAGGACACCTTCGGCCAGACCCAATGGATCCCCCATGGAAAGGTGGTGGCCACTGATCGAACTATCTGGTTGCGAAATGTGTACTGCAACAGCGCCAACGAGAGGACAGTGTGATTGAGGTAGTCTACGTGTAATTAAATAGTGAGGACTAGGAGAGACAAAGACAAAGACCTAGAGTAACGAATGTACAGGATAGATATTGAAGGTTTTAGGGGGGATAATTGTCGTAGGTACGACTTCCTAACTGGTGTAAAACCTTCAATTATTATGTTTAATATATTTTAATTATATTTTAATAAAGGCTAAATTGTCTTTTATTAAATGTTAAATATGGCTAATACGGGGTTTCCCTGTAAATGTGTATTATAAATTCATGTAACCTTCAAATACGTATTGTGTATAAGTTTAACGTCAAAATCTATACAGTCAAAAGCTGTAGAAAAATCTATAATGTTTGTGTATTAGATTTATTGTACTATAATTTGGTATATATTCAAGATCTATTTCGAAAAGCTGCTGAATGGAGATACAGAAAACATAACAACGGATAGAGGAGAGCCAAGTCGAGGAACCACAACTGAACCACCAATTACATGGCTTGAGGTTGAAAATGCGCTCAAGAGCATGAAGAAAGGAAAGGCAGTGGGCATAGATGAACTAAGTGCAGATATGCTGAAAGCAGCGGAGTTCCAGGAATCCAATGGCTCTATAGACTGCTCAACAAGATATGGGAGGAAAATACTATTCCTGAGGACTGGAAGATGGGCATCATTGTACCTCTGTTCAAGAAAGGAAGCTGACGAAAATGTACTAATTACCGTGGTATCACACTACTGTCTCATGTCCTGAAAATATTGGAAAAATTAATAGAGACCAGAATCAGAGATATTGTTGAACCAATTTTGGAAGAAGAGCAGTATGGTTTCAGACCAGGAAGGTCAACTACAGACCTTATATTTGCAATTAGGATGCTAATGGAAAAATACTGGGAGAAGAACAAGCCTTTATTCCTAATATTTTTGGACATTGAGAAAGCATACGATAGTGTACCAAGGGAAAGAATTTGGCAATGCATGAAAGAACTTCAAGTGCGAGATAGCCTCATAGACAAAGTGAAAATGTTGTATAGTGGGAACAGAAGCTGTATTCAAGTAGGATGTGGTTTGTCGGACTGGTTTGAAACAAAGAGAGGAGTGCAGCAGGGCAGCTCATTGTCACCACTTCTATTTATTATTGTAATGGATGTAGTAATGAAATCTATTAAAAGGAAAGAACATGGAGATATCAAAGCCTTCACATTTGCAGATGATGTTGCCATCTGGAGTGACTCAGAAGATGAATTGGGAGAGAGAATACAAAGCTGGAATGAGGAGTTTAAGAAATATGGTTTAAACATCAGCAAGACCAAGACGGTGGTGATGAAAGTGTATGGGGAAGGAGCAGAACCAATAGTCATGTTAAATGAAGCTCAACTGGACAGCGTTCCAGTTTTCAAATACTTGGCTAGCGTTATATCAAATGACAACCTAGCAAAACATGAGGTGAACAATCGAATCAGTAAGGCAACACAATTCTACCACCAGGTAAGACACCTGCTGTGGGATGAGCAAATACCCATGAAAACAAAAATGACATTGTACAAGTCCTATTATACACCAATTCTTACATACAGTCTCGAAACCACAACACTAACCAATAGAGATAATTCCAAACTTCAGGCAGCTGAAATGAAATTCCTACGCACTATGATCCAGAAAACCAGGAAAGACAAGATTAGGAATGAGAAAATTAGAGAAGAAGTAGGAATAGACAATTCTCTCCTAAATAAGATTCAGATATCAAGACTGAAGTGGTTTGGTCACATGAAGAGGATGCCAGTAAACAGAACTGCAAGGAAGGAATTTGACAGAAAGGTAGAAGGAAGACGACTCGTGGGAAGGCCACGAAGGAAATGGATAGATTTAGTTAAGAGCGATGTAATGCTGAGAGGTCATGATTGGGACAAGTTGGTGGAGGAAGAATGGTACAAGGACAGGATGAGATGGAGGAGGGTCATATACCACACCCGGGAAACTGGAGATGGTTTAGGATGATGATGATGATAATTTGGTATATATGAAGGGTTCTGGAAACTTTCTGTAAGGTTTATTATCCAGATACATGTAGAGACATTAGAAATGTTGGAGAAATTTCCATGTGTATTGGTAAACAGTAATGAAAGTTCTAGTGCGATCCATTACTGGAGTAATCCATTCGACTAGCTGGTCGATCGATGTTTTGCCTGTGTTCCATTAGAGTGTTGTAAGATCCCTTCCAGAAATCGAGAATTCTAGACGGTTGATCGAACAATATATATATCGAGCTGTCAGTCAGTCAGGTTGGACTCGAAGGCAAGTGATGGACTGTGAGTGACTGTTGCATTCCGAGGTGGGGTCGGTGAGTTCAAGAGAGCGTATGTTATAGTGCGCGAGTCAGCGTTGTTGATATCTGTACTTGTCAGAATCGACTTTAGGGTACTCCGTTATTAAGTGTTGTAGTGTCACTTGCTAGTGTGTATAATTAATTATGTGTTGTGACTTACAGTGACAATAAAGCAATTTACACAAGGAAGTGAACGTGTTCTCGTGTGATATTTACTTCCATCAAATAAAATCGCATTTGAGAACAATAAATTGGCCACCGTGACGGAACTTATCAGGACAGGACTCGGCAATGAAGATTGACCAAATGACTGTGGCGATTTTACGGATGCTCTATTGGTGGAAAAATATCTAATTCCCTCCATGGGAATTTAGAATTACCAAGTGCTGGCATCCCGAGGTTTACCAACGACTGGAAGCAAAGCGGACTTACAAGAGAGGCTGCACCGGGATTTGATATACAATGAAGAGGACCCAGGCATTTTCGACTTCAAAGTCACCTCGGAGGAAGAAACCAACGACTAGGTAAGCATTATGTTTGCACAACTAACTGCTTTGATTCAGGCCCAGTCTGAAAAAATCGAGGCCCAGTCTCAAGAAATAAAGGACAAATCAATTCTTTGGACAACGAAGTGCACTCTCTCAAAACTGAGGTGATCACTGACGTCATGCAGGACAACAATGAACCGAACGGGAAGCGGTCCAAAGTGATGCTTGTGGTTGTGGAGTCCGTAGTTCAAAGTCCAGCGGATAAAGCGAGTGCCCTGTGTGAAAGGACAACAGCGCTGGAGAGGCGGGTGAAGCCTGCAAGCAGTGATGGCGGCTCCGGCATCGTGAAGATGGCAGCTCCCCGGGACGATGGGATCATTGTAGCGATGGCAACAACACGGCCAGGGGGAACCCCTCAAGGAGATGAAGAGCCAATGGGGTCCGAACCAACAACCAACAAACGAGGTTGCCACCTGACCAGGACACTAGTCCTGGCACGAAACCATATTACTGTAGGAACATTGAATTCAGCACCTCGGAAAAAGAGGAGACTCAACAGGGCCAAGTCTGCGACGTGCGAGACTCTCCCGTGCATCACACCGGTGGACTACAAAGACGCGTGGGCCCTGACAGAACACAAAGGTGTGAACGAGGAGAAAGTCAGTGGAGCTTCAACTGCCACACGAGGACCTGTGGATCTTGCCACCAGGAACAAGGACACCGTCGGCCAGACCCAATGGATCCCCCATGGAAAGGTGGTGGCCACTGATCGAACTATCTGGTTGCGAAATGTGTACTGCAACAGCGCCAACGAGAGGACAGTGTGACTGAGGTAGTCTACGTGTAATTAAATAGTGAGGACTAGGAGAGACGAAGACAAAGACCTAGAGTAACGAATGTGCAGGATAGATATTGAAGGTTTTAGGGGGGATAATTATCGTAGGTACGACTTCCTAACTGGTGTAAAATCTTCAATTATTATGTTTAATATATTTTAATTATATTTTATTAAAGGCTAAATTATCTTTTATTAAATGTTAAATATGACTAATACATGGTTTCCGTGTAAATATGTATTATAAATTTGTATAACCTCAAATACATATTGTGTATCAGTTTAACCTCAAAATCTATATAGTCGAAAGCTGTAGAAAACTCTATAATGTTTGTATATTAGATTTATTGTACTATAATTTGGTATATATGAAGGGTTCTGGAAACTTTCTGTAAGGTTTATTATCCAGATACATGTAGAGACATTAGAAATGTTGGAGAAATTTCCATGTGTATTGGTAAACAGTAATGAAAGTTCTAGTGGAATCCATTACTGGAGTACTCCATTCGACTAGCTGGTCGATCGATGTTTTGAGTGTGTTTCATTAGAGTGTTGTAAGATCCCTTCCAGAAATTGAGAATTCTAGATGGTTGATTGAACAATATATATATCTCAAGCTGTCAGTCAGTGAGTCAGTCAGGTTGGACTCGAAGGCAAGCGATGGACTGTGAGTGACTGTTGCATTCCGAGGTGGAGTTGGTGAGTTCAAGAGAGTGTATGTTATAGTGCGTGAGTCAGTGTTGTTGATATCTGTACTTGTCAGAATCGACTTCATGATACTCCGCTATTAAGTGTTGTAGTGTCACTTGCTAGTGTGTATAATAAATTGGGCGTTGTAACTTACAGTTACAATAAAGTAATTTACACAAGGAAGTGAACGTGTTCTTGTGTGATATTTATTTCCATCAAATAAAATCGCATTTGAGAACGATAGATCATTGCTACATTAAAAACACAACTCGGCCATATTAGTTTACTTAAGTCATTCCATGCCATCTCTCCGATGACTGTTTGGAACGTACTACTTATATAATAGGAATCAGTTGAGGGATGCTCCACCATTCAACACTTATAAACAGTCGAAACTGGTTATGACGTCCTTCTCTAGCATGTTTCCTTTGTTATTATGCCATTATTCCAAAGTCCCAGGACGTGTTCTATTAAATACATGCTAAAGAAACCTGGTTAGTACATTTATGTCACCCTTTTCAATACAAAAATGTTATAGTTTATTTATAACATATATTCGCACTTGGAACTAGTTTCGACGCTGTTTGGCGTCATCTTCAGCCAAAATGTGGGAAATAGGCTAGCATGTAGACATTTATATTACACAAGGCGTTACATTAAACAATACACATCTTACAAGGAGATAAAAACAGGGACGAATATAGAAACAAATGAATCGTTGAGAAAGCAAAAGTTATACATATTAAAAATAACCTTAACCACACATCTTGCAGTGCGAAAATATTCGCCTTGAATGATTCCTGAATACAAAACACACGCGCGCACATTTCTGAAGAGCCAGCAGGCAGGAAAAAGTAAAGTGAAACCTTAAGAGTTCTTCTGAGAAGAGTTCATCATTTTTTCTATGTTCCGACTAACTAATGAAGTCTCCCTTGAGTTCCTGATAAACATACACAACAGGAAATTCTCCTTCACTCTCAACAATAGCTATAAAGACCAACGGTAAATTTCATTTTAAATATTGTGCAGAGACGTGAAAGCATGATCTTGAACATGATATAACTTCTTCATTTAACCCAATTTTTTACACAAGGTGTTACATTAAACAATACACATCTTACGAGGAGATAAAAACAGGGACGAATGTAGAAACAAATGAATCGTTGAGAAAGCAAAAGTTATACATATTAAAAATAACCTTAACCACACATCTTGCAGTGCGAAAATATTTGCCTTGAATGATTCCTGAATACAAAACGCATGCGCACACACTTCTGAAGAGCCAGCAGGCAGGAAAAAGTAAGGTGAAACCTTAAGAGTTCTTCTGAGAAGAGTTCATCATTTTTTCTGCACCATAAGAAATTTTAAGTAGCGTTCCCGGTGACGTTGCACGCACGACAGGCCACCGACAACTGGCCTGGGTAAGGATTTGGTAGAGAACTTCATTTCACGGCCCCGAAGCGCGGTCGACTTAAACTAAGAACTCATTGTTCAAATAGAATCTTTCAGATGATGCGTAGGCAGAGAGTAACAGCGCGCGGGAGAAATATTTGAGCGGGCAGCCCGTGGTGAGTTGCGGTCCCACTCCCACAGTTACTTGTTATTGGACATTTGTTTTTATGCATGTCATAATACACAGCGGATCGACCGTGCTCGCAACATCAGTACTGCAACTTGTATCAGAATCTGATAGTGAACCTATAAGGAAGTAGAAATGGATTTAGACGATAAACAAAATTAGGTCCGCTCTCACCCATTTGACATATTTATTTCTCATTATCAATTTAAAAGTAGCTGCCTTTGTGGATCAATGGTAGGGTGTCGCCTCCGGATCTCAAGATAGCGGGTTCAAACCCAGCAGAGGTAGTTGGATTTTTGAAGGGCGGAGAAAAGTCCATTCAACACTCCATGTCGTACAATGTCGATATGTAAAAGATCTCTGGTGAAACATTTTGTGTTTACCCAACAAAATTAAATATCAGCCATAGACGCCCAAGAGAGTTTCGGTTTACTCGCTCTGCCATGTAATCGACCTAGAGTAAAACGGAATTTCGAAATTGATGACCAGACAGCCAGATGGCATCAAATTGAAATATCTGCATGCAGTAGCTGAGGCCATATGATTATTATTTTAATTTAAAAGTTATTCATGTGTTTTTTTCTTTTCCGGTGTGATTTACAGCGATTGTTATGGAATCTGAGCCGGCCCCGTGGTGTAGGGGTTGCGTGCCTACCTCTTACCCGGAGGCCCCGGGTTCAATTCCCGGCCAGATCAGGGATTTTTACCTGGACCTGAGGGCTGGTTGAAGGTCCTCTCAGCCTACGTAATTAGAATTGAGGAGCTATCTGACGGTGAGATAGCAACCCCGGTCTAGAAAGCCAAGAATAACGGTGGAGAGGATTTGTCGTGCTGACCACACGACAGTTCGTAATCTGCAGGCCTTCAGGCTCAGCAGCAGTCGCTTGGTAGGCCAAGGCCCTTCAGGGGCTGTAGTGCCCTGGGGGGGGGGGGGTATGGAATCTGAAATAGACATTGAGAACAGTAACTTTAATGTTGGCAATACCAGTGGTCTCGTGTTTGGGAAAACATGATACCATTTAGACCCCTTATTGAGAGAGTATCCTCAAAATTGTACCCATCTCCTTCTCTAACAAAATGTGGAGGACATAGCATGCATGAACTATTTTTATATTTTCTTAAATGTAGAAGGTAAACGAAGACTGTGATGGTCCATATTTAATAACCACACTGTTGAAAAGGATCTGCTGGAAAGCGCAGGGAGTTTTGCACTACTCAACCTGTTGTGTGTGTATGATTCAGCGGAAGTGGATGAACCCGTGCATACACACGGCAACGCGGGCACGGTTTACTCCCGCGCCGTGTGAAAGAGGCTTGAGTGACTTGTGTACATAAATTAGGCCTACTGTACTTATGTATGTAACAACATGCGTAAATTAGGCCTATTGTACTTCGTATACAGCTGACATGTTGGTGCTTAATTTTACGTTCATAAATGAATTGTGTAACAACGTACATAAATTAGGCATACTGTACTTACACACAGTAGTTTGCAGGACATTTAGTTATGGAGAAGAAGAAAGCTAGATGATGAAAAATTAAAGTTTATTGAGAAAGTGGATGCTAAACCACACATGAACCATGTGCAAATCGCCCAGATGTTGGACTTTTCTATTACAATTTTAAACATAATTGTCACCGACGTGTATAGTTTGCATTTCTAAGGACGTTTTTCCTTGAAGTTTTACTATGTTGGTGTTCTTAAAATGTATTATTTCTTTATTTATATCATTAATTATAATTGTAAACACTTGTTTCTTTCTTTTCATCATACTTATTTTTATGTCAAACTAAACCTTAAATTTAACAGCGAAATTTTTTTCATTATTTAGCATGTTTCCTCTTTATGACTTTTTTTTCGGTCCCCACAAAAACATCCTAACAAGTTTTGACTGTAATATGTAACTTTTATTAGATGAAGACCAGTTTCGATTCACTTGGAATCATCATCATTTCAAATCAAATAAATAAATCAAAGAAGGGTACCTAGATTAACACATTTAACATAAAATTTGTGTAAAATGTACATAAAATAGTTGACATGGGTTATAAGTCATACAAACACATTAAAATTTAAAGAACTTCCTTGGGGTCTAAGTCAAAAATAATTGGAGCACGTTTGTACAATGTGAAATTGAAGTTGAGGATGTTATAAAATTCTTATAATGTTGCTGTGGGTATAAAAAATATATTAATAATGTTGATTTATCGTAGTCAAATCGTCGAATGAAAAATTAAAAAATCTGGTGTCAAAATTGACAATCTTGTGAAAGTGCCAATGTTAAGGCAATTTGCAGTTAAGGCAGTTTGCCGAGGAGTTGGGGGAACATCCTTCATCGCTTTGTGACAGCTGCTGTAATTTGAAAATGACACTATTGGTGTTGTTGTTGATGGTAAAAAATTAAATGACAGTTGGTTGTATGGCACAGTAGTCGCAAAAGCTGGATGTCTGTGGAAAAAGAAGAAGTGAGAGCTAATATGTGTGTTCGGACTTTAATTATTGGAGAGTGGTTTGATAGTACTTACTCCCGGTCTTCAATTAATAAATGTTACATAGTATATAAGTGTTGAATGGTGGAACATCCCTCGACTGATTCATATTATATAAGTCAAACATCAACACGGAAATGGAAGTTCTAAATTATGGCATACTGCTTAGTCGAGCAGCTTGTCTACTTACTCCCAGGTCTTCCCAACCCAAAGTTTGAAGCATTTTCATAGGTCAGAAATCACTCAGAACAAATCATGCTGCTTTCCTTTGTATTTGTAATTAAAACTGAGATGAAGGACTTTTATTCTTGAAGCAAGTAATCTTGGTCCTATACACTGGAAGAATACTCTTAATAATTGTGATCTTACCAGTGACGTATATGCTATCTCCTTTACATCTTTAGTACAAACACTAAATACAGTGGAACCTCAAAATTTCAAATCACCCTCAGGAACTAAATATTATTTTGAGTTATTGAAATTTCGAGATATAGAGAATATTGTTTTTGAGCATGCATAGCACATAATTGAATCATATGTATCTATGGGCTTATACTGAATACAATGGGCCGATTGCAGAAACGATGACTAGTTTTAAGCCTTACACATCATCTACCTAAACAACGTCTAAATCGAGCACGATCTTCCATTGCATAAACAGTGTTCAATTTAAAGTTAAAAACTTCTTCACTGATCCGTATTGAACTAATAATTACAATGCTAAAGAGAGAGAAAGTTGTTCCACCTATTCAATACAATAATATTGTTGCACAAATTAATGTAGCAACATGTTTAATATGTTATGGGACCGGTTTCGACATATATCCATGTCACCATTAGCCGATACAACACAAGGAGTAGAACCACAACAGACATTAGTCACAGTAACGTAAGAAAGACCACAAGACTTTGTAGCAGCAGTCAGAGGGATGCTTCACTCATTCTATTACCTCGAAAGAAACATAAACAGCTAATCAAGATTTGGATAGAAGCCTTCCCTTTTAACTACAACTACATTAATACAATCTGCTACTAATGGATATTCAAGTCGCAATAAACAAGAACTAATTATTCTAATACTTTCACTGATCAAACCACCAAATTGCAGCAAGCCTTGAAAATTCTAGAAGCCGGTCTCCAACGGTTCCAAGATTTTAATTGTTAGAATATCATTTCGACTCAAATTACACATGGAGTCAAATCATAGTTGTTTTTAAATAACTGCATTGGAGATCACAATTATTAATCAAATTCTCAATATCAGAAGTTACTGTGTTCCAGAAATCAATGGATTTTAGAAAAAATGGCTCCTATATTTTAACCTTCAGTTTATATTTATGACTCAAATTTAAGCCATATTACAGTTGATTTAATCAACCACAGCATTGTGAAAACAATTTTAGCCAAATTTTCAAATTGGAGTTGCTATGTTTTGGACGTCAATGTATTTTAGAATTAAGGATTACTCCAATTCAACATTGTAATTGTGAAAACAATTTTAACCAAAAAAAAAATTTTTAAATTGTAGTTACTATGTTTTGGACGTCAATGTATTTTAGAATTAAGGGTTACTTCAATTCAACATTGTAATTCATATTGTCATACTTTTAATGTGTACATAATTTTTATGTTTTTTACATATTATTAGTAAACGTAGATTTATACCCAAGCAAAAAAATTTTAAAACAATCCAAATATGACACGTCTTAACCTTGAGACAATCATGTAGGCTGAAGATGCTTGTAAATAAAGCGAAACATGTCCCTGTAAATTCGTGTTGTAGTATTATGAACTAGCAACACAAAACCAATTTGTATTGAATAGGTGGATTAAAATAATCACTATATTGTAAGCATTTAAATGGTATGTTCCGAGCTGTCGGAGGAGAGATGGCGTGGGAGGACATCAGTAGACGAATAAGTTTGAGTGGTGTCTTTAAAAGTAGGAAAGATCACAATATGAAGATAAAGTTGGAATTCAAGAGGACAAATTGGGGCAAATATTCATTTATAGGAAGGGGAGTTAGGGATTGGAATAAGTTACCAAGGGAAATGTTCAATAATTTTCCAATTTCTTTGCGGTCATTTAAGAAAAGGCTAGGAAAACAACAGATAGGGAATCTGCCACCTGGGTGACTGCCCTAAATGCAAATCAGTAGTGAATGATTGATTGTCTCTTCTGTTTTTTACTGTTAACCTCCTTTACTTCCACATACTTCTGTGACAACACTGCCATTTACATTCGACTGCCTCTGTATATAGAATCAAAGAATAGCCTCTCCACTTAATGCCTGGTCTGCTGATGGTACAGGAGAAGGCAGCTCCAATTATTATTATTATTATTATTATTATTATTATTATTATTATTATTATTATTATTATTATTATTGTTGTTGTTGTTGTCGTCATCGTCGTCTTCGTTGTTATTCAGCAGCAACTTTGATGGTATCTGTAGGAGGTTCAGCCACTATAACTTCAGAGTCCACATTTACGTAAACCTCAAATCAGCTTCACGGTTAACAAGCTGCTGATACTCCACCCTTCCTTCAGGAACAAGAGTGACTTCCTCCTCTTCGTGTTCTGAAGCTCCTGAGTCACCTTTCAAAAGTTCTGCTTTGTGGAAGCAGTGTACAATATTGTTTCCTGCTCTTCCTATTGAAATGCTTCACATTTTTAATCACACCTTGGTCCATGGACTGTAGTTATGATGTTAAGTTCGGTGGCAGGAAGACCATGTGCATTGCCTTTAAATCTTGAACGAGCAGCTTGGGATGAGCAGGGCAGTTGAATGCGAAAAGGAGGATTTTCTTCCCTTCATGTTGAAATTTCTCTTTAATACCACGCAGCTGAGATTTGTAAATGGAGCTTGTCATCTGCGACTTCAGGGGTCGCTATCATACATGTCATGAATTCATACTCGAGAAACACCAAGGATTTGCCGATTTTTCGATCGGCAGAAGTTTTAGTTTTTCGGTTCCCATCATATTAGCTCCCAGCATCACTGTAACCCTTTCCTTACTCGTTAACTGTTCCTCAGAAACCACAAATGACATATTCCACAGTTAATGTTGTACAAAATTTGAGTTACATAGTATTTTTGCTTTGAGATAGGAAACGTTTGCTTGAGAAATTGAGAAATTTGTGTAACCGAATTTCAAGTAATATATTTGAAGAATTGGACACACAGCTGGGAAATTTAAGTTGCTTCGAGATACTGAATATTCTAGTAAAGGAGATTCGAGATATCGACGTTCGACTGTATCTTCATTACCATATGAAGTGGTGTGTAACATTTACCGTATTCACTCGCATATCAGCCACACCCCTAATTTTTGACCGAATATTCGTATAAATTTTTATGTGGATTAAGAGCCGCACATCCAGTTGCCGCAAGAATGCACGTCTGCAGTAACAATCGGAAAGGGCCACTGCTGCGCAGTCTGAACTCAACCATTGTGGGGCTTGTTAGTAAATACTTGTCCCGGGTAAAGTTAACACACGGCTTCATTCAAGCTAAAAGTGTGAAATTTGTGAAAAAAGAACTGAGGAATTAGAGAAAACAGCAAGTGGCATTTCGTGGCCCAAAACAGGGCAAGTTCGTGGGTGTTGAGGAAGCATTACTGGAATAGATGAGAGAGATGCAGAATAATGGTTGCAGTGTTTCTCACAAAATGTTACAGCTGAAAAGCATGGGAAATGGCGATATCATGATATTCCGGGACACTTATTCAAGGCAAGTCTCGGGTGGGCTACTCATTTTACGTGGCATAATAACCTATCGTGGAGAATTAGTCCCCGCAGTGGGAAGGCTTGTACATCTGAATGAAGCAGCTAGCCGAGCCGTAGCGGCAATCATATCAGATGGGTATCTGTCGAGAGACCAGACTAATGAATGGTTCATTGAAAGGGGAGAAGCAACCTTTCAGAAGGTCATAGCACAATTTACAAACTTCATAATTAAAATAATAACCTGTCATTGCGGCGGAATACATCTTTGTGCCAAAAACTGCCTAACAACTGCTTCAATAAAGTTACAGAGTTTCATAGGCACGTGATCAGGTTAAGACAGCATAACTCACATCTCCTTTCACAAATCGGCAATATTAACCAAACCCCTGCATATTTTGACATGCCAAGGAATACTGTTGTTACTGAGAAAGGAGCGGCAAGTGTTCTAATGAAAACTACCAGCAACAAAAGGTTACATTGTACAGTGATGTTGGCCATTACAAAAAAACAAAGAATGAAACTGTACACGGAGGCTATTTATTAGTTTATATTCCATTTGTAATTTACCATCACTGTAGGCCTTTCATTTGCAGAGGGACTGGATTGTTTAAAATTTAAAAACTTGGGAGAAAAAAAGCATTATTGTACAGTAACATGTTATTAAAAAACTGCTTATGAGCATTTAATTGAAATCTCAAGCAGAGTGACTAGTTTCACTTTCATCTCCTGGATACTAATTGGGAATGTGAGTTCTTGGTAATGTTTTGCATTTCAATAAAACGTACGGATATAGTTGACGGTCGTCAGCAGTTGCAAGGGCAGCGGTCTAGATGATTGACTGATATGGTCTTGTAATAATACTTAACATGGCTTAGCTGTGTTGATATTTTGATACTGTAAATAATAATCGTATGGCCTCAGCTACCGTGTGGAGACATTTCAAGTTGACGCCATCTGGCTGTCTGCTCGTCAATTTTGACGTTCCGTTTTACTCTAGACCCACTAGATGGCAGACCGAGTAAACCAAAACTCTCTTGGGCGTCTATGGCTGAGATTTAATTAATTTTGTCGGGTAAACACCAAATGTGTCACCAGAGATCTTTTACATGCCAACATCGTACGACATGGAGTGTGGAAAGGACTTTTTTCCGCCCTTCAAAAATCCGACTACCTCTGCCGGGTTTGAACCCGCTATCTTGGGATCCGGAGGCCGACACTCTACCAACTGATCCATAGAGGCAGCATTTTGATACTGTTACACGGCTGAAAACAAGCGAAAACTACAGCCATAACTAACTCCTGAGGACATACAGCTCTCTCTGTATGAATGATGTGCTGACAATGACTTCCTCCCGCATAAAGTATTCTGAAGATAAGATAATCCCACGTGTGGGGACTACGTGAGAAGGGACAATCATCAGAAAGATGGATACTGACATTCTGCCAGTTGGAGAGTGGAATGTTAGAAATTTTAATCATTGTGGTAGGTTAGAGAATCTGAAAAGGGACATGGATAGACTAACATTAGATGTAGTTGGTACAAGTGAAATACGTTGGCAGGAAGATCAGAAATTTTGATCGGGTGACTACAGAATTTATCAACACAAAATCAAACGGGGAAAATGCAGGAGTTGGTTTAATAAATAATAAGAAAATAAAATAGGGCAGCTGGTAAGCTGTTATGGCCAGCTTAGTAAAAGGATTGTCATTGTCAGGATAGACACCCAAGTCAGCGCACGCCACAATAGTGCAGGTCTATCTATATGCCTACTAGTTCAGTGGAAGATGAAGAAATCAAAACAATATATGAAGAGATAGAAGATTAAATACAATGTGTAAAAGGTGACGAAAATTTAATTGTGATCGGAGACTGGAATGCCGTGATCGGCCAAGGAAGAATAGGTAATGCAGCAGGAGAATTCAGATTGGGACAAAGGAATGGAAGTGGAAGTCAGCTGGTTGAATTCAGCATTGATCATAATTTAGTCCTTGCTAATATTTGGTTCAAACATCACAAATGACGCCTGTATACGTGGACGAGACCTGGAGACACTGGAAGGTATCAAATAGACTTCATTATGATTAAGCAGATATTCAGAAATCAGGTGTTCAATCCGTCACTACTGATCTGCATTTAGGGCAGTCACCCAGGTGACAGATTCCCTATCTGTTACTTTCCTAGCTTTTTCTTAAGTGATTTCAAAGAAATTGGAAATTTATTGAACCATCTCCCTTGGTAAGTTATTCCAATCCCTAACTCCCCTTCCTATAAACGAATATTTGCCCCATTTGTCCTCTTGAATTCCAAATTTATCTTGATTTTGAGATCTTTCCTACTTTTAAAAACACCACTTAAACTTATTCGTATACTAATGTTGTTCCATGCCATCTATCCACTGACATACCGCTTAGTCGATCAGATCGTCTCCTTTCTCCCAAGTCCACCCAGCCAAAACTTTGCAGCATTTTTGTAACGCTACTCCTTTGTTGGAAGTCACTCAGAACAAACCGAGCTGCTTTTCTTTGGATTTTTTCCAGTTCTTGAATCAAGTAATCCTGGTGAGGGTCACATAGGAGTACACTGGAACCATACTCTAGTTGGAGTCTTACATTAGATGTAGTTGGTACAAGTGAAGTACGTTGGCAGGAAGATCAGAAATTTTGATCGGGTGACTACAGAATTTATCAACACAAAATCAAACGGGGAAAATGCAGGAGTTGGTTTAATAAATAATAAGAAAATAAAATAGGGCAGCTGGTAAGCTGTTATGGCCAGCTTAGTAAAAGGACTTATATGCCCTCTCCTTTACATCCGTACTACAACCCCTAAACACCCTCATTTCACCTCATCAACGCAGTAATTAAAACTGAGAGGACTTTTGCTATTTGTGAAACTCACAACCTGACTTTTTACCCCGTTTATCATCATACCATTGCGTACTGTCCATCTCACAACATTATCGACATCATTTTGCAGTTGGTCACAGTCTTGTAACTTACTTATTACTCTATAAGGAATAACATCATCCTCAAAAAGCCTTATCTCTGATCCCAGTTCTTTACTCATATCATTTATATATATAAGAAAACATAAAGGTTCAATAATACTGCATTGAGGAATTCCCCTCTGAATTATTACAGGGTCAGATAAAGCTTTGCCTACTCTAATTCTCTGAGATCTATTTTCTAGAAATATAGCCACCCATTCAGTCACTCTTTTGTCTAGTCCTATTACACTCATTTTTGCCAGTAGTCTCCCTTGAGCCACCCTATCAAATGTCTTAGATAGGTCAATCGTGATACAATCCATTTGACCTCCTGAATCCAAGATATCTAGTATGTCTTTCTGGAATCCTACAAGTTGAGCTTCATTGGAATAACCTTTCCTAAACCCGAACTGCCTTCTATCGAACCAGTTATTAATTTCACAAACGTGTCTAATATAATCAGAAAGAATGCTTTCCCAAAACTTACAGGCAATGCATGTCAAACTGACTGGCCTATAATTTTCCTCTTTATGTCTTATCACCCTTTCCTTTATACACAGGGGCTATTACAGCAACTCACCATTCATTTTGGTATAGTCTCTTCATGCAAACAATAATAAAATAAGTACTTCAGATATGGTAGTATATCCCAACCCACTGTCTTTAGTATATCCCCCGATATCTTATCAATTCCAACTGGGATTGCAAGACTTTCCCAGGAACAGACGTGGACTCTGACCACAACTTGTACGTCAAGAAATACCATCTGAGATTGAAGAAATTGTGGAAAGGAAGGAATGCAAGGAGATGGGATCTAAACAAGTTGAAAGAAAAGAGTGTGAGGAATTGTTTCAAGGAGCATGTTGCTCAAGGACTAAATGAAAAGGCTGAAGGAAACATGCTAGTGAAGGAATGGTCAGTAAGGCTACTGATGAAAGTTTAGGAAGAAAGGAAAGATCAACTAAGAATCAATGGATAACTCAGGAGATACTAGATATGATTGATGAACGACAAAAGCACAAGAATGAAAAAAAAAATAGGACAGCTAAGGAAGAATGGCTGAAAGAGAAGTGCAAGGTTGTTGAAGGTTGTATGGTGTCAGGAAAGGTAGATGCTGCATTCAGGAAAATCAAGGAAACCTTTGGATAAAGGAAAACTTTCCATGGCACTACAGCCCTTGAAGGGCCTTGGCCTACCAAGCGACTGCTGCTCAGCCCGAAGGCCTGCATATTACGAGGTGCCATGTGGTCAGCACAACGAATCCTCTCGGCCGTTATTCTTGGCTTTCTAGACCGGGGCCGCCATCTCACCGTCAGATAGCTCCTCAATTCTAATCACGTAGGCTGAGTGGACCTCGAACCAGCCCTCAGGTCCACGTAAAAATCCCTGACCTGGCCGGGAATCGAACCCGGGGCCTCCGAGTAAAAGGCAGGCACGCTACCCCTACACCACGGGGCCGGCAAAGGAAAACTAGGTGTATGAATATTAAGAGCTCAGATGGAAAACCACTTTTAAGGAAAGAAGACAAGGCAGAAAGATGGCAGGAATATATTAAGCAACTGTATCAAGAAAAAGAAGTAGATAATATGGTTCAGGAACAAGAAAAGATTATTGATGGGGGACCCAATTTTGAGGTCAGAATTCGACAGAGCTTTGAGAGACCTAAATAGGAACAAGGCACATGGAATTGATGGTATACCCTCAGAATTAATTACTGCCTTAGAAGAAAGTCAGCATGGCAAGGTTGTTCCATTTAGTGTTTAACCCTTTCGCACTCAGCGCGCCGATCTATCGGCGCGAGAGGTTATGGCGAAAACACTCACGGCGCCGATATATCGGCTCTGTCCTATTTAGGCATTTTCGTCATTTCCGTGGCTGTTAAATCGTAACAGTTGATCGTGACGGTACCTTAAAACGTTGAATTTGCGTTTTACTCTACAGATATATCCACCAGCCCTACAAAATATTTTTATTTTCGCAAATGAAATCTGTTGACCGTGAATGTTTATGTTGTGGTTATTTGAAGTTGTTAATTGCGTGGATCTGTTTTGATTGGCTTATGAATACAACAATTTGATCTTGATATGAGTTTAGTTAAGAGTATATTTCGTTTCTTTGGTATATCGTGTGTTCGCTGTACTTCGCAAACTGTAACTTTACTCCATTTCATAACTCCGTTGTTGCACGTGCTTGTCTCATCTTTTTATCGTAATGGCTAGGCCATATTCAAGGCCGAAAGAGGCCGATATCCTTGAATTTTCAGATGATTTAGACAGTAATAATTACCTTCTTTTGCCGAAAGTGATTCGCATTATGTGGGAAATGACAGAGTCACAGCTGCTCAACGTGCATCGGACCGCGAGGACCTGACATCGATGACCGTTACATGTACAATGAATAACTATGTGCCATGCTTCATGAATGAATTGCAGCACACACATCATATTGATATCAAATTAATCAGAAATAAATGTTCTTTCTTTCGCGTCTAAGAGTAAAGAAGGAATACGCAATAATGTCTGATTTTTCAGCCATTGAAAATCAAAAATTATTTTTTAAAATTTATTTTCAAAATTTAATAATTTTTTCTGGCTTTACCAATAACAATACGTTTTAGGTATGTTCATTTCTGAAATGCTCATAGTTTTCTGTATTAGTGTGATTTATTTTATTTTAATGTGTGTTAAACTCTTTACGTGTTGATTTTTTGTAAGTCGGTTTGGAAAATGACAGAAATTAGTCTGAGTGTCTTCGAGCAAACTTCTGTATATAGGCTGAGTGCCAAAGGGTTAAGATGTATAATACAGGAAAAATACCTTCCAATTCTCACCAGAATGTTGTTATTCCTATTCCCAAGAAAGCCGGTGCTGACTAGTGTGAAAACGACCTTACCGTTAGTTTAGTATCTCATGTTTGCAAAACTTTAACACGTATTATTTATAAAAGAATGGAAAGACAAGTTTAAACTGAGTTGGGAAAAGATCAGTTTGGCTTCAGAAGAAATTTAGGAACACGTGAAGCAATCCTGACTTTACATCTGATTTTAGAGAGCTGAATTAAGAAGGACAAGTGCACGTACACGGCATTCATATATCTAGAATTGGCATTGATTGGACTAAAATATTTGAGATTTTAAAGGCGATTGGGATCCTATACTGAGAAAGAATTACTGTATCTGCAATCGGTATAAAAATCAGTCTGCATTGATAAGAATTGAGGGCTTTGAAAAAGAAGCAGCAATCCAGAAAGGAGCAAAGCAAGGCTGCAGTTTGTCACCCTTCATTTTCAATGCTTATATAGAGCAGGCAGTAAAGGAAATGAAATAGGAATTTGGGAAGGAAATCACAATCCAATTTGAAGAAATCAAACCCTGATATTTGCCGTGATATTGTTATTTTATCTGAGTCTGCAGAAGATCTGGAAAAATTGCTGAATGGTATGGGCAGAGTCTTGGGGAGGGAGTACAGGATGAAAGTCCAAAACAAAAGTAGTGGAGTGCAATTGATCGAAGTTAGGTGATGCAGGAAACATTGGAGTAGAAAATGAAGTCTGAAGGAAGTAAATTAATATTTGTTACTTGGGTAGTAAAATAACTAACGATGGCAGAAGTAAGGACATAAAATGTAGACCACCACAAGCAAGGAAAGCCTTTCTGAAGAAAAGAAATTTGCTCACTTAGATGTTTTTGAAGACTTTTGTCTGGAGCGTGGCATTGTAAGGAAGTAAAACTTGGATGATAACTAGCCCAGAAAGAAAGAAAACAAATAGAAGCTTTTGAAATGTAGTGTTACTGAAGAATGCTGAAGGTGAGATGGGCAGATTGAATCATGAATGTATAAATATTGAATGGATTTGTCGAGAGGAGATTGCTTTGTCTAAATTTGTTCAGAAGAAGAGATGGAATGATAGCACATATCTTAAGACACCCTGCACTTATTCAGTTGATTTTGGGGGGAAATGTAGGCAGTAAGAACAGAAGGAGTAGACATATGACAAGCAGATTAGAGCAGATGTAGGATGTACTAGTTATGTAGAAATGAAAAGGTTAGCACAGGATAGGCATGGAGAACTGCATCAAACCAGTCTGTGGACTGATGACTCCAACAACAACTAACAACAACCTGTTTATGTGACTACTCGAATGAAGATCTTTCCTTATATTAACACCTAGTTACTGACAGTCATCCCCATGGGGTACTTACACCCCATCAACACATTGAAACATCAGATATCACAACATCAGGTCATGCATAGCAAAGAAGCTCTGTGAGAAAGGATTTCAGGTGTATGAGGAATTTTATGGCATCGGGGTAAATTGCAGCACGAGAAGGACAGACATGATCGCCATTAAAGGGAAGAAAGGATATATGTTAGACCCCACAGTAAAATTTGAAACGCACTCCAACCAACCAGATGAAATAGGCAGAGAAAAGAAGTCTATCTACCTGCCTACAGTGCTGTATTATAAGAATAAATACGAGCTGGACAGCATAGAAGTGGGGGGTCTCATGATTGGTGCAAGAGGGACAGTCCCTAAGAAGACGATAGAGCTGAGGAAGGCCTTCAACATCAGTTCCAAGGAGCTCATCGACTGGGGTCTGAAAGCGCTCAGGGGTTCTCTTTTCATACTCAGACACCACTTATATACGCCAGGCTGAGACATAATTTACGTCCATTGTTTTATTTTTGAATGAAATTGATTTTGTGTATTCTTTGTCTTAGGCAACCTCCAAGTGGAGGAAGATTTTGAAAATAAAAACCTGAGAGGAACTTTCCTATTGGTGAAACTCACAATCTTACTTTTCATCCCATTATTTATGTATTAGAGTCAGAAAGGATAACGTACAATGCAGTAATGTTACAAATTATATATTGAAAAATAAGGCAATAAAATACAATATCTCAAATTAGGTGATATCAGGCCTTTTACCAACATACCATTTTCTGCTGTCCATCTCACAACATTGTTGAGGTCTTTTTGCTGTAACTCACAATCTTGTAACTTGCTTTTTATTCTATACAGTATAACATCATCCAGAAAAGCCTTATCCCTCATTTCAGTTCTTTACTCATATCATTTATATATATAAGAAAACATAAATGTCCAATAATACTGCCTTAAGGAACTCCCCTCTTAATCATTACAGGAGTCCTTTCTATAAATTTAGTCACCCATCAGTCAGTCGTTTTTCTAGTTCAGTTGCTCTCATTTTTGACAGTAGCCTCCCATGTTCTAAGCCTTGCATAGGTCAGTAGCGATACAGTCCATTTAAACTCCTGAATTTAAAATATCTGCTATATCTTGCTGCAATCCAAAACATTGAGCCTCACTGGAATAACTTTTCCTAAACCCAAGCTGCCTTCTATAAAACCAGTTACAAATTTTGCAAACGTGATGATCATAACCTGAAAGAATGCTTTCTCACACCTTAAATGCACCACATGTAAATTGACAGGCCTGTAATTATTAGCTTTATGTTTATTACTCTTCCCTTTGTACACAGGGCTACTATAGCAACTCTCCATATATTTGATATGCATACAGTAATGAAATAATAATCAAATAAGTACTTCAGATATATACTATTTCCCAACCCATTGCCTTTAGTATACAGAAGGTCGTTCGGAATCTCTGGTGACGAGTTTGAAGGCCGCTGGCGGTGCTGATATCAACTTGAGCACGTCAAAATGGGAGTGATGTTTCGCGTCAGTACTCAGAATATGTGTGTAGAGTTTTGCGACATTAGTTGCAATGATGCCAAAGCGGATTGACCCCCTACTGGTAGGGGTACATAACAGCTCTTTCCTATGCTAAATATAGCTATTCTGCAATCCAAGGAATGTGCAAGAAGCGTGATTTCTTGATATCAAAGAACAGGATCAGTGCTATCTATATATATAAAATAACTTGTCCTGACTGACTGACTGACTGACTGACTGATTCATCATCGCAGAGCCAAAACTACTGGACGTAAATAAGTGAAATTTTGGGGATATATTCATATTAAGATGTAGGTGCTCGCTAAGAGAGGATTTTTGGATATTCCTTCGCTAAGGGGGTGAAAAGAGGGGTGAAATTTTAAAATGAGTGTGTCTATATCTCGAAAGTTTAAAAGTTTACAGATATAAAAATTGGTATTTAGAATCTTCTTTAAAAATAAGGAAACGCGTATTTTTTTGTTTTCAGAAAATCCCAATAGGAGGGGTGAAAAGGGGTGAAAATGAGGAAAATGGGTTGAATGCCCTTAATCAGGATACCAGTACTTATATCTCAGAAACTGAAGATATTACAGACCTGAAAATTGGTACTTTTGATCTCTTTTAAAAATAAAGAAACACGTATTTTTTGGTTTTTGGAAAATCCAATTAATGGGAGGGTGAAAAGGGGGTGAATTTTTAAAATGAGTGAATCTATATCTCCAAACTTTTAAAGTTTGCAGATGTAAAAATTGGTATTTAGAATCTTCATTAAACATAAAGAAACAATTATTTTTTTGTTTTCGGAAAATCGCAATAGGAGGGGTGAAAAGGGGTGAAAAAGGGGTTGTATGCCTTTGATGAGGCTACTTATATTTCAGAAACTGAGGATATTACAGACCTGAAAATTGGTGTTTGGGATCTCCTTTCAAAATAAAGAAACACGTATTTTTTTTGTTTTTGGAAAATCCAGTTAATGGGGGGGTGAAAAGGGGGTGATTTTTTAAAAATGAGTGTATCTATATCTCAAAACTGTTACAGTTTATAGATGTAAAAATTGGTATTTAGAATCTCCTTTAAAAATAAAGAAACACGTATTCTTTTGTTTTCGGAAAATCCCAATAGGAAGGGTGTAAAAGGGCGAATAATGAGTTGAATGCCTTTAATGAGGCTACTTATATTTCAGAACCTGAAGATATTACAGACCTGAAAATTGGTATTTGGGATCTACTTTAAATGTAAAGAAACACGTATTTTTTCGTTTTTGGAAAATCCAAATATTGAGGGGTGAAAAGGGGGGTGAATTTTTTAAAATGAATGTGTCTACATCTTAAAACTTTAAAATTTACAGATGTAAAAATTGGTAGTTAGAATCTCCTCTAAAAATAAAAGAACACGTATTTTTTTGTTTCCTGTAAATCCCAATAGGAGGGGTGTAAAAGGGTGAAAAATGGGTTGAATGCCTTTAATGAGGATACATATATCTCAGAAACGGAAGATATTACAGAACTGAAAATTTGTATATGGGATCTCCTTTAAAAATAAAGAAACACGTATTTTTTTAGTTTTTTGAAAATCCTATTAATGGCGGTTAAACAGAAGTGACAAATTGGGATAAATTTTTGAAAGATTATCTTGGAAACGTAAAATGTTACAGACGTAAAAAGTGGGTGTTTGGAATCTCCTGTAAATGTAAAGAAACATAGGTGATTTGTTTTTGGAAACTCCATTTAAGGGGAACCCAAAAAGGGTGAAATTTTAAAATGAGAGTTTTTACAGTATATCTAAAAAAACTTAACATGTTACAGAAGTGAAAAATGGTATTTTTATCTCTATTAAACCTAAAGAAACGTGTATTTTTAATTTTCGGAAATACCACTTGGGTGGAGGGGGGGGTGAAAGTGACTGAACATGGTGTTGAATTCTTTTAATTAGGCTACTGATATCTTAAAAATGAAGATGTTACAGACGTGAAATTTGATATTTGCAATCTGCTTTAAAAGTAAAGAAACACGTATTCTCGGAAAATCCAATGAAGCGGGGGGAGGGGGTGAAAGAATTGAAAAATTAATTGACTTTAATTGTATGAGAATATATACATCTAATAAAAACTAAAGTTGTTACAGACGTGAAAATTCGTATTTGGATCTCCTTTAAAAACGAAGAAGAACGCGTTTTGGGGGGGAAACCATCTTGGGTGCGGGAGTGTAAAGGAGTTGAATTCCTTTCATGAGGACACATAAATCAAAAAGTGAAGAAGTTAGAGTCGTAATAATTGGTATTTAGAAGATCCTTCACTATTAAAGAAACAAGTATTTTTTGCGAGAAAATTCACTAAGGGGGGGGGGGGAGTAGTTTGAAATGAAGTGACAAAAGTAAATTATATTTATGGGGATACTTATATCTCAAAACTGAAGGTAATAGACGTGAACGTTGGTGTTTGGAATCTCCCTTAAACATAAAGAAACACGCGTTCTTTTAATTTGGGGGGGGGGGGGGTTGGCAGTAAAAACTAACGGCGGTGGGGTGTAAAAGGTGAGACCAATTGATTTTACTGTTCTTAATGTACTTATAAGGATCCTCCGTTGCTCAGGCGGCAGCGCGCCGGCCTCTCACAGCTGGGGTTCCGTGGTTCAAATCCCGGTCACTCCATGTGACATTCGTGCTGGACAAAACGGAGGCGGGACAGGTTTTTCTCCGGATACTCCGGTTTTCCCTGTCATCATTCATCCCAGCAACACATAATAATAATAATAAGAAGAAGAAGAAGAAGAAGAAGAACATTAATAATAATAATAATAATAATAATAATAATAATAATAATAATAATATTGTTCCGGACCGTCGTCAAATGTGCAGACCGCGCTGGAAACGGCTCCTGGACGGGTAATGACTTAGAATGCAGTCCGGCCGCGGGTTCAGTGCCGCCAAGGCACCCAATATGACACCACGCCGGATCTCCTGAAGGATTTTATCCAGATTAAAAATGATTAAAATAAAATACGGTCTGGCAAAGATTTACGGACCCAACTGACCGGGAAGAATACCTGAGCCTAGCCCGGGAAGTACGAAATCGATTGCTGGATAGGAAGATTGAAAAATGGGAGGAAACGTGGCGTAATCTAATAGAAAACGAGTCAGATCGGGAATATTGGTGGATTCTCGCTGAAAACGTGTCAGACCGCGAATTTCGGCGGATTATATATCTAAAACAATAAGCATTCAATTACAAATTTCAGTATAATACCGTGGCGAAGCACGGGTACCTTGCTAGTATTGAATAAAAATGGCTAAGGCTGACTGGGCTTAATTTCACAGGGAAAAAAGCAGGCAAATCTATGACCATCCAACAGCTGCAGAAGTGGTGAGGAAAGTGAAGGCCCTTGTCTCGCGTGGTAACCTTGTCTGCCAAAGGACTATCGCATGTATGTTGGGGATGTCTGTTTCAACAGTTAACACCATAATCAACAAGGACCTGCAATTAGAAAAGCAGCACAAGCACCAAGTTCACAATCTGTTACCTTGTCACATTCCGGAACTATATAAAATCAACTTGATAGGCCGTATCGCACTTTAACAGATTCACAACCAAGTCTATTTTATTTTCCACCTTGTTGATACATTTGTTGCTTATGGCAACTTATTGGTTAAAAGTGGTACATGTTTTGTATAATGTTAGTTTTAAGGACACTTTCTCTCAAAGCATATCTGTGCTTGTTTTTATGGGTTCATCTGGGTGTCCATAATGAGGGCTCAAGATTCCTGCTGTCTTCTAGCCTATAACAACACAACTCATTATCTTTTCCCAGTTTAAGAAGAGAACTGTAGTAAACATGGCAGTTTGCATAAAACTAGATTGCTAGGGGTGGGTGGACCACCCAGTATATATCAGTAATCTTGATTCTACACACACCAAAGGCATAATATTTTTTACACTAAATGAATCATTCAGAGACAAAATAACACAGTTTTACTATGAAACTATTACTTTATCACAACAAATATACAGAGCACTATCAACAGCTGACTGTTCCAAATGCATCAACCTATTATGAAGTAGGAGGAAATAGAGTGTGTAAAGAGAGCTCTAAACACCAGTTTAAGGAAAGATGTCAAAAGGAAGATGACTGTTGCAAGGACAGGTTCTCCCAAAGGAGAAAGAACTTTGGGAGGAAGACTTAAGGGACTGACAAAAATGGAGAAGACTCGTTATTGTTGCCGACCACTGATATGGAATAAGGTGGTGAGGAGGAGGAGAAGGAGGAGGAAGAAACAGGCTGAAGTCTCTTGAGGTCATTTAAGAAATTAGTTAATCCAGTATCAAATATCTAATTGCTTATATAAAATAAACCTGACTTAACTAAAATGATAAGAAGTGAACATTAAGTTCAGTCTCATTACAATGCATGGCACACCTGTATGGCTCAACTGACCATGTTTATTCAACAAACTAGCATGCTTAATTTTCTCTATATCACCACCTTCTCTAAGCAGGGGACATAAAATATAAGTCCATTGAAAAATTGAATGTTCTCACTGCCAAATCAATAAAAAGTACGCTAACTATGTGGCATGAAAAAAATAGTGTGAACTTATATTGATAGAATGAAAACATTATGTAACAAAAAACAGGTGCATGGAATAAAAGATATTTCATTTGAAAAAATTCATCATCTAGAGTATAAATTTTATTTCATACTTTTTTACTGTGTCCTTATCCATGATGAAATTATTAACTATTCTGTGTATTCAAGAAGACAGTATCTTCAGATCTGCACTATTTAAACACCAAATGAGTTGGCTATGATGTTTAGAATACATAACTGAGAGCTTACACTTGGGAGATGGTTCGACCCCACTGTTGACAGCCCTGAAGATGGTGTTCCATGGTTTCCCATTTTCACACCATGTAAATGCTGTGGCTGTACCTTAATTAAGGCCAAAGTCGCTTCCTTCACAGTCCTAGCCATGTCGTAACCCATCATCGCCATAAGACCTGTCTTTGTCGTTGCAATGTAAAACAAATAAAATAAAAAGATGCAATATTAAATAATGAAAGTTAGGCAAAGTTTATTACATTTTAAAATATACATTCCAGTTAAGAAGAAACTTAATAAAACTGCATTATTGTTAGCTACAATGCATGTTTTGCAACAGATTGGTCTTTACAGACATTTGACATGACAGTGTTGATAGTACATAGGGAGATCAAAAAGTTAGTTGCACTAACGCGCCGCAGCAGCGCGCTGTGTGTCGTAAATGTGGGCACAGCAGAGAACGGGACAGACACTGCCCACACGTCTATTAGGCAGGTCGCTGTGGTGTCTCGTCTAGTATTGTGTGAATAGCGGCCAAATGCAATGGCGCGTCAACTGGACGTTCACTCCAAATATGAGGTACGTGCGACAATCCGGTTCCTATGAGCCAAAAGGAAGAATTGTATGGACATTCGTTGTGAAATTAGTGCTGTGTATGGGGAGCGGGCCATTTCCCGGCAAGGTATCGTAAATTGGTGTCAGCCAAACGAGAGAACTGCTTCACCATTTCAAGTGGGAGGTCTGGCAACACCCACCCTACAGTCCCGACCTAGCGCCATGTGACTTTCATCTGTTCGGTAAGCTCTAAATGGAGCTTGGTGGTCGACGTTTCCAGACCGATGAGGAGGTGAAGGCCGCTGTCTCAAAGTGGTTGCAGAACGCTGGAGGAAATTTCTATGCATCCGGCATCGACAAGTTGGTTGTGCGTTCGCAGAAATGTTTGGAGTCTCTTGGAAACTATGTGGAAAAGTGACGTTACAGTGTATCGTTATAGTCGTGTTGCTGTTGTATAGGTGGTGTAATAAATGGCCATAACTGGGAAGTGCAACTTATTTTCTGATCTGCCCTCGTAGTTATGTGAGAACAAACTTTTCATAGTAACTAGCTTGTGTCTGACTCAAAAACCCTTGTTCAACTTCATGTAGGTTTATGGATTTCTTTTAGGATTGCAGTCAGGTTTAGTAAAATTCTGTTACTCTCTGCATATGATACCATTATATAGGGGGCAGTATCTATGGCTTTAAGGATTGCTTTATGTGAGAGAAACTTCTGAGAGAGTACAGGGTCAAGAATCATCCTCTACTTAAAAAAAAGAAAAAAAACATTCCCAGAAGAATTCCAATCATAGTAATGTATCAACATGCCTGCAAGTGAATGTGATATATTTGTCTCCACAATCATATATAAACACACACAATATGATTATGAAAATACTTTTCTTTGTCATTTCCAGATGCAGAAATCCCTAAGCAACTGCGAGAATGAGCGTCGAGTATTTTCAGAACGCCTAGATTCTGCTCAGCAAACTATCGCAGAGCTACGACGTCATAACCAGCAGCTTGCAGATCAAGCTCAACGTCTACAAACAGAACTGGCTAACAATGAGGTGCAGCGTTCTGGTCTGGAGGCTCAGCTTCGTTTGGCTAGCTGGCCTGATAGTGCTAGTCCCAGTATTGGGGCAGGGCCAGATGAGGAATTAATGAGACAGTTACAGGCTTCTCAGAAGGAACGAAGTGAATTGAGAGGGAAAGTGGAATCTCTTAGTGACAAAGTAAATATTTCCCTGAAATTTTATTTTTAATATATGGCAGTGTAGAACATCATAGCTTTTATTTTAATCTCTTTTTTTTTTTTTTTTTTTTTTTTTTTTTTTTTTTTTTTTTTTTTTTTTTTTTTTACAGGTTCGTCAGCTAGAAGCAGAGAAACGTAACCTTGAAAGGTCATCCAAGTCAAGCATGGGCCGCAGTAAGAGTTATGAACGTCCTGAAAAGGGAGTGTGCCTCTCAGAAAGTCCTACGATATCAGATGCCTTGTTAGAACAAGAAAATCGAGAATTGCGGCTCAAGATCAGACGATTGGAATGTCAACTTAAAGAAAAGGAAGCTGAACTTATCCGATGTAGACAGCATCTTGCAGCAGATATCAAACCTGACAGAACAGGTGAAATAGAAAGGTTAAGAGCTGCCCAACTGCAAGCAGAGAGGCTACTGGAAGCAAGAGAACAGTCACACAGACAACAAGTAATGCGTCTTGAAAATCAGGTTAGTTGAATCTTTCTGCTCAAACTCATTTAGTTTTTGTCTGAATGTTAAATTGTATTCAGATACTGGAGTGTCATGACCTGATGACTTCCTCAGCCATACAATACGTCTTTCATGACAGTTTCTCAATTGACCTCACAAGGGAGAGTGAACCCAATTCCAGCCCTCAGTCTAGAATTAAAATCTTGGATGAGCAACTGTAGACATTGAAGAAGAGAATACTAGGTCAGTACGTCCTTGGTTTATGAATAAAGAGATTAAAAAGAAGTGCAGGTTAGAAAGAAATAGAGTTAGAAATGGTTGTGAAGTTAACAAGTGATTGAAAGAACTTGCTAGAAAATTGAATTTAGCAAAAATGTCAGCCAAGAATAACATGATGGAAGACATAATTTGCAGTCATATAATTTTTAGCGGAATATAGAAGGGTATGTATAGGTACTTTAAGGCAGAAACAGGTTCTAAGAAGGACATTCCAGGGATCATTAATGAAGAAGGGGAGTGTATATGCGAGGATTTACAAAAGGAAGAAATATTCAGTCAGCAGTAGAGACAATGTCCATGTAGAGGAGGTAAATAATACTGGAAAATTACTGAAATTTACCTATGATGTTAACAATATTTACAAAAAGTTGAAAACTAGAAAGGGAGCTGTGATTGATAAGATTTTTGGGGATATACTACAGGCAGTGTGTTGGGATAACAGTGCCATATCTGAAATATTTATTTGATTATTGTTTGTATGAAGGAGCTATGAAGATTTGCTATAGTAGCCCCATTGTATAAGGGAAAGGGTGATAAACATAAAGCATATAATTACAGGCCAGTCAGCTTGACATGTCTTGCATGTAAGTTCAGGAAAAGCATTCTTTCTGATTATATTAAATGCATTTGCAAAATTACTAACTAGTTTAATAGAAGGCTGTTCGTGTTTCAAAAAGGTTATTCCAGTGAGGTTCAACTTGTAGGTTTCCAGCAAGATGTAACAGATATTCTTGATTCAGGAGGTCAAATGGACTGTATTGCTATTGACCTAAGGCTTTTGATAGGGTAGATCATGGGTGACTGCTGACAAAAATGTGGGTTAATGGACTAGACAAAAGAGTGGTTGAATGGGTAGCTAAATTTCTAGAAAATAAAAATAGAATTTGAGTAGGTGAAGCATTACCTGATCCTACAATGTTTAAGAGGAAGGTCCTGCAGGTCAGTATTATTGGACCTTGAGGTTTTCTTCATCGTCATCATCATCATCATCATCGCTGACCAAATTTTTGCATTGACCTCTCATATTGAAAATGGATTTGAGAATCGGAAGATTAGTATGGCTGTCTTCTTAGACTTATCAGCAGCCTATGATACTGTTTGGCGAGAAGGGCTCCTGCTAAAACTTATCTCTGCCATCCCCTGTTTCAAGCTTACAAATCTTATTGGCAATATGATTAGCAACAGAAATTTTCAGATCTTCTCGGATGATGCAGTAAGCAAAACCTACAAACTGAATGATGGACTTCCACAAGGATCTGTTCTGGCACCCTTACTTTTCAACCTCTATACTGCTGACTTACCAGCAACTAAGTCCAGGAAATTTATTTACGCAGATGATATACTACTGGTTAGCCAAACACCAAGTTTTCCAGAAGCTGAACAAATTCTTACAGCAGATCTAAAAAAACTAGATACATACTTCCAAAAGTGGTGCCTCCGTCCAAATCCAAAAGACTGTCACATCTGTGTTTCATCTCAGAAATAAATTTGCCAACTACAAGCCTACAATAACATTCAGAAATCAATCCTTACAACACTGTCCCTTCCCAAAATACTTAGGTGTCACATTAGACAGATCCCTAACATCTAAACATCATATTAACAACACAGCCGCCAAGATCAAAAGTCGGAATAATATTCTTCAAAAATTAGCCGGCACATCCTGGGGTGCAAACAACCAAGTGTTGAGATCTACTGCTCTAGCTCTTTGCTATTCAGTTGCCGAATACTGCGCTTCAACTTGGCTGAACAGTGCTCATACTGAGAAGATTGATGCTCAACTAAATCAAGCAATGCGCATCATAACTGGTTGTATTCGCTCTACAAACGTGGCCTGGCTGCCTACACTCAGTAATATTCCACCGCCTTGCTTAAGAAGGTCTGAAGCTCTTCTAAAACTGTGGAAGAAGACCAGCCTGGACTCCAACCTCCCCGTTCACCAGGATATTACTCAACCTGCCCCTCCACGACTTAAGTCTAGATCTCCACCCTGGCGCACTGCACTTACACTAGAAGAATCTGGGTTCTCCATCACGAACGCCTGGTTACACCATTGGCAGCAGTCTTCTGTTCCCAATCAACATCTTGTGACTCTACCTCATGTTCAACCTCCCGGATTCCATCTACCCAGACGTCAATGGAGGACTCTAAACAGGATAAGAGTCAATCAAGGAAGATGCGGCTATACTCTTTATAAATGGGGCTGGCAGAAGTCTTCTGGGTGTGATTGTGGAGCTTCCTCACAGACCATCCACCACGTAATTGCCGAGTGTCCACAGAGAGCATTTCAAGGTTCTTTGGAGGACATTCATAATGCAACTAAGGAGGCCTTAAAATGGATCAATGGACTTGATTTGGAACTATAGGCTTCTGCTTGTATATATTGTGTATATATTGTATACTTATTTATATAATCTATCTGTGCACATCATACGATAAATAATAAATCATCATCATCATCATCATTATCATCAATTTCCCTCATCTTACTCCAACCAAGTTGAGGAGTTTATGGCACCTTTCCATCTTCCCCTTTCAGACCACCCTTGTTCCTCAATAACTGTGCTCCAATCCAGGTTTCTTCTAACTATTCTTGATAGTTTCGACCATCTTAGTCTGGGTCTCCCTCTTGCCCTCCCTCCTTCTATCTAGGTTTCCATCATTGCTTTGGCATCCTTCCCTCTTCGGTCGAGATTTTCTTCCGAAGATGCAGAGCAAAATTTCCTGCGAAACATAAATAATTTCACTTTATTTTCTTGATACGGCATGAGCCCAAAAAGCTTATATCGTAATGATAAAGCAGTTAAGGACTTTAAAGATGTTACAAACCACAACAAAAACCAACACAGTAAAGGTAGAAGTAAACAGGGTGAAGAAAATTTGAAACAAAGGAGTCCTTCCAGAGTTACAGAACGGAGAGAAATGCAAAACCATCATAAATTCTATTCAGACATTGTTCTTACCTGAAAGCATCAATTCCAGATAAGAAAAATCCTAGGATTATTATCCATGGAATTGAAGTTAATCTCCCATGGAGTGAGTTAATAGAATCAGTCAAGGAACAAAATCCAGCTGTTAAACTAGCAGTGTCAGATAGCTGAGAAGATGGCAACATACATTGTGCCATAGTTGAAGTTGGGCCCGCCATTTTCCAGGCTTTGAATAACTCTGAGAAACTTTACATTGGATACTCCAGATACAGCTTCAAAGGAATACATCTCAGTCAAAACACACACTGAGTATATAAACTGAGTGGACTAGACATTGATCACAATTTACTGATGTCCAAGTCATAGTAACGTTCTAAACATCAAATCTCATTAGTTCCCAGTTTTTACTAACACTATTTAGTGCTAAGTTTTGTAAATTTAAATGTCCTATTTGAAATGAATGATGTTAGAGGATTAAACTTGCAATGTTTTTCTCCTTCGTTGTACCGACACACATCCCAATTACAATAAAAAATTATTCCCTTCAGTGCTAAGTTATTTTTGTAAGTTTAAATGTCCTATTTGAAATTAGTGATGTTAGAGGATTAAACTTGCAATGTTTTTCTCCTTCATTGTACTTTCAGTTTAGTTGAGAAATCACAACATTATTAAAAGATTGTGCGTTGAAGGTTTGTGGTCTGTTGGAATCATCATGCTAGTAGTTATCCCCGTTCTTCACCTCGCTTGAGTCACCCTATTTTACATTTTGGAGAGATCTACAACTTTGGTCCTATGACTTTTTGTCGTATTTCTATCCCTTGTATGTTAAATAGAGCTTTATTTCTTGATTTCAAGTTAATTTTGTACTTTCACACATATATGTTAACATTTAGCACACTTATAGGAAAGATAGAATCATGACATTCGTCACGCACATTGACATAACCAGTGGTCATGTGATAGCCAAATTTTATGATTTTAGCTGTCACATGAGTATCACACATATAACGTAGTATGCGAAAACTTTACAAAATTTCACACCGTTCAATGATTCTAACTCAATCTAACCCATAAATATCTATATATATAAAAGAAGAGTTTTGTCTGTACATTGCTCAGAATTAAAAAAGGATGGTATTTCTGTATCAGTCATGCCCACACTAACAAGGAAATGCACTTTTTACTTTTCCATAATGTCTGTCTGTCTGTCTGTCTGTCTGTCTGTCTGGTCTGTCTGTCTGTCTGTCTGTCTGTCTGTCTGTCTGTCTGTCTGTCTGTACACGCATCACTGCGAAACGGCTGAAGAGAATTTAATGAAAATCGGTATACAAAGTTGGGTAATAAGTCGCTACAATCTAGGCCATAAATAATTTTATTCACGCTGACTGAAATGGTAGTTTAGGGGAAGGCCTAAAATTTTTTGGTGGTCATATCTTAATGAAAATCGGTATATAAAGTCGGTGAATAAGTCGCTATAATCTAGGCTATACATAATTTTACTCACGCTGAGTGAAATGGTAGTTTAGGGGAAGGCCTAAAATTTAATTATCAAATATTTGTTATCAAATGGTTGTATCTTAACGAAAATCGGTAGGGGAATTGAGGAATAAGTAGCTACAATCTAGGCCATAAATAATTGTATTCACACTGAGAAAATGATAAATTAGGGGAAGGCCTACAATGGAATTCTCAAATATTTATGGTATTAGTGGTCCTATCTTAATGAAAATCGGTATGCAACGTCGGGGAATAAGTCGCTATAATCTAGGCCATAAAAAATGTTTTCCCCCTTAATGAAATGGTTGTTTAGGGATAGGCCTAAAATTTAATTCCCAAATAACTATGTTATTAGTGGTCGTATCGATAAATACTACATAACCATCTAAAGTTATGTTGTGTTATATTTCCTATAATTTTGTCTTATACATTGTTACCATACCAGCTATGATCAGAGATATTCATGAATTAGGATTTTTGTTACTAAGTCCTTATCAGTGCTGAGTCACAAGAAAGTGGGTAAACAGGATTTACTGAAAATCGGTATGTAAATTCGGAGAATAAGGAACTACAGTCTCTGCTATAAATAATTTTATAAAACGCCCTAATATCGCAGAGTCTAAAGAAAACTAAATGTGAAGGCCTACAATAGAGAAAGCTCATAAAATTGATCAACAATAACATTACATTGGCCATTGTTTGTTGTGATGTTCTTTGTCTTCTATTGCCACTCATTTCCGATAGATAGGATTACTGCTGCGTACCGAGTATTTTTTTAATTTGCCTTACATTGCATAGACACAGTTAGGTCTTATGGCGACGATGGGATAGGAAAGGGGTATGAGTGGAAAGGAAGTGGCCTTGGCCTTAATTAACATACAGCCACAGCATTTTCCTGGCGTGAAAATGGGAATCCACGGAATAACATCTTCAGAGCTGCCGATAGTGGGGTTCGAATCCCGGATGCAAGTTCACAGCTGCGTGCCCCTAACCACAAGGCCAACTCACACAGGCGTACGAGTGTAACAGTCTGCCTAAATATTGGCGAGTAGTAGCTGGGGAGTTAGGTAACTTTCTTCTTTAGCATGCCATTTCTCTGTTTCATAATTTTTCCAATACTACTGGTACGTAACACACTGGTTCATCATAGCATTTGAGTTATTCAATCCTTACTGAGGCACTTATTGGAATGACAAGTGTGCATATTTATTGGAATAATGGCAAAGAAGTGTTCATGGCTGTCTGCGGCCTGGTCATTCCAGCACTGGAACTTTGGGCTGTTAGATCGGCACCTTAGTACTGTTTGTTAAAAGTTAGAAATTGTGCAGTTTTCCATTTGATAGAGTATTTTATGTGATAATATTGCTCTTAATCGCTACATTCCTACTGACGTTTTTGTAATGACGTATGTTGACTTCAGTTAGGAAAACCACAAAGTCAGTCTTTCTGAGAATTCCGTAGCGAAGCACAGGTACATCAGCTAGTAGATAATAAAAGCCCTCTATATGACTAAATAATAATCTTGTTTAATAAGTTAAATCTTCTAAGACAAAAAAGTTTCAAAGTTTTTAAGACAAAATCAATAATCACTCCCACCAAGCCGATAAACATATCACACCTCTCCTCCTCTCCGAACGAAAACAACTCCTCCCCATTCGCCAACCACAAGTCCAATATTACGTAAAAAAGGCACGGTGTTGGAATGCATTTCCTTACTAAGTTTTGATATAATCAATTTTATCTTTGTTCTCTATTCACTTTCATCATTTTGTAAACAATATTTTATACTTTAATTCATATTCAACATTGACCATGGCTCAAGGCCATCAACATTGTTAATTCCACTTGTATTCTCTAACAACATAGAATATTGCTCAACAGAAGATGATCCAATAACTTCAACAGTTCTCATAAGTTGTTAATTAAGTTGTTCTACTTGAGCCACCTATGTTGAACAGATTATTAGAGAACATCTTAATGAGGCTACTGAAATATTAGACCCTCTTCTCAAGTCCACTCCCCTCCACCAAGACAACACACAATACGAGGAGCAGAAAGTTGGCAACTGCCAGTATTCCAGAAACCTCTCACACGACAAGATAACAATCCAGCAATATAAAAGGTAAGCGATAACACTACAGACTCAAAGTTTACACGTAAATCCTCCCCCCCCCCCCTTTTTTTTTTTCAATTTAAATAATTATAGATTTCTCCCTCCTTTCAGAGTTTGCACACATTGGACAGCAATAACATTAAGCTTATACCACAGTTTGACAACCCCCTTTTCAACTAGTAAATCAACATCTGAACACTCTAACAACAGTGAAGCACACCATCAACATAGAATATTGTTCAACAGAAAAAGATGACCCAATGACACTTGAACAGTTCTCATAAGTTGTAAATTAATTGTTCAACATAGGTTCTCAAGTAGAACTACGACATGAAAACAACGTCCTACTGTGCCAGGAACACTATCAACTCAGAATATTGCCCAACATAAGAAGATGGTCTAATGACATTTCAATAGCCTCATTAAGATGTTCTCTAATAATCTGTTAACATAGGTGCTCAAGTAGAACTGCAATATAAATATAATGTCTTTCTGGGCCAGTTACAAACTATAAACTTAGAACTTATTTGATATCTTTTGAATAAGACTATAGCAAGTACACATGCCAAAGTCCAATATTACGTAAAAATGGCACAGTGTTGGAATGCATTTTCTTACTAAGTTTTTATATAATCAGTTTTATCTTTGTTCTCTATTCACTTTCATCATTTTGCAAACAATATTTTATACTTTAATTCATATTCAACATTGACCATGGCTCAAGACCATCACCATTGTTAATTTCAGTTGTATCTAAATCAAGTAACTCATGTAATGACTGCTTTTTTAAGTGAAGTTTTTTTAATGTATTCAATTTTGTAGCATATTTTTGATCAAAAAATCAGGTACCTGATATGGTTTGAGGTAATACTACAGCTGATGATGTCCCATAGGAAAGGGCGAAACATGTACTAATTCTTATTTTAATGAGCATTTAACTCTAACTGAAATATTGAGTTGTATTGAATAGGTGGAAGAAAAATAAATTTCTCATATTTTTCATAAGATTATTTTCAATATGGATTTGCTATGATTTTCATTTCTTGTAATGTCAGTAATATGTTCCGAGCTGTCAGTGGAAAGATGGCATGGAATGACATTAGTAGACCAATAAGTTTGAGTGGTGTCTTTAAAAGTAGGAAAGATTACAATATGAAGATAAAGTTGAAATTCAAGAGGACAAATTGGGGCAAATATTCATTTGTGGCAAGGGGAGTTAGGGATTGGAATAACTTACTAAGGGAAATGTTCAATAAATTTCCAATTTTTTTGCTGTCATTTAAGAAAAGGCTAGAAAAACAACAGATAGGGAATCTGCCACCTAGGTGACTGCCCTAAATGCAGATCAGGATTGATTGATTGATTGATTGATTGATTGATTGATTGATTGATTGATTGATTGATTGATTGATTGATTGATTGATTGATTAGGAGCAAATATTCACTTATAGGATGAGAAATTAGGGAATGGAATAATTCATCAAGGAAATTGTTCAATAAATTTCCAATTTCTTTGAAATCATTTTTAGAAGAAACTAAGTAAACATTTGATAAAGAATCTGCCACCTGGGTGGCAGTCCTAAATGCAGATCAACAATTGATTGATTGATTGATTGATTGATTGATTGATTGACAAAAACATAACAATATGCACCATAAATATATGAATGACAACTCATCCAAGTTCAGTAGGAATTTAGAACATTAATATAAATGTAGTGATGGTAGGTTTTACCACACATGGTCAGCCTACTAACCTAAATACTGTACTTTGTCTAAGTTGTCTACGGGTTTGATAAATAAAAAACCCTTGTCACCTTTTATCCTTTCAGATGAGATTTTTCTTTAAATTCTATAAAACACATGTTTTATTATGTACAAAGATTGTTTCTTAGTTTTATTTTTCTAAGGGCTGCCTAGCCAAGGCAGTAAAAGCACTTGCTTCATCCCTCTCAGAAATTTGAGAAAGGAGAGTTTCATTTCTGGAACAGTATTTGGCCCTGAGGTTTATTCAGCCTACACAGACAAGGGTCACTGTTATACTGGTTTCCTTGCTCCTGTGCATCATGTCTGTCTGGTTCCCGTAGATGTCACATGGGACACTTCATCAGGGAACCTTCGGTACAGCGCAGCATGTCGACCATAGCATACACTGCAAATAACTACATTAGCTAGAAAAAAATAGTTTACTATGACTAAAATGACTTAAGTCACAATATCATGTAAGATATGGTCCATTGTGAGCGGAATATGAAATCTTCGTAGCTTACAGTGTAATTGGTGATGGCACTTAGTTTACATATTTTTGTAATCAACACCTCAAACATATTCATAAAAACCACAACTCAACTGCGCAAGTGGTTTAAACCTTAATAAAGTGATTTCATCAACCCCTTTCCTTGCACCTTTTTGTATGTTTTTAGAACCATTTTTTCTCCTTTTCTGACCATACTTTTCACCTTAAAATCCTTTCCCTACTAATCACCGTGGATCACACAAATGGGCGGCTTTCATTAGTATGGTTTACACAGCTCATAATATCCCTCTATCTGATAAAGACCTTAAAAAGAATTGAATATCACTGATTATATAGCTCTCAACAACGAATACAATAAGAACTTCATGGAGATTATTATTAATAAAGTCACAAATAAACTGCCTTCCACCCTAACCGGAGAACATAAAAATGAGGATAAAAGCAAATATGTCTTGTTCATATTTAATAATGAAAACATTTTCCAAGTAACGAATGTTTAAAAAAACATAAATTCAGCATAGCCTTCAGAACAACTAACACCACTTCCAGATTACTCTTCAATCACCATTGTATTAAGAACACATCAAACAAATTTTTGAATTCTGGTTTTTATAAGTTGACCTATAACCTATGCCAAGCTTCTTATGTGGGACAGACTGGCTGCAATTTTTGTATTCATTACCAGGAACACGTTGAAGCTAAACAATAAAACAAATTCTCAGCTTTTGCCAACAATATTTTGGATTTCCAACATTCTTTTTCCTTGATAAAAAAAAGGATCTTTCTATTCTTCTCACAATCAGAAAAGGGTTTCTTTTGAATATATATGAGAATATTTTTATCAATATAGACCAAAGACTGAACCCTGCAAGCAATCTGAATGAGTTGTCCGAGGATGTTAATATTTTTATAGACATTATAATTAATAATTTTTTTGATCGTTCCACAAATAATAAGATTCATCTGAATACCAGTCAGTTCATTACATCTCCTTTCCATTTCATACCCCGGCCTCGACCCACGTCAAAGACCACTCCCCTCTTCTCCATCAACCCCTCTATCACTCCCACAAAGCACAGTCAGTTGCAGCAGGCTCTTAAAAACAGGACATGGACGATTCAACTTAAGGCCAGCAAGGATGTAAGTTGTTTTATTTTATTTTTCATTCCACCCCATTTTTACTTTCTTTTGTCCTCAACCAACACTCATAGCACTTTTCGTTTGTTACAGATGTATTATTTTCTACACCTTTTACTTTATTACTTTTATTATGAGCTCACAACAACATCCCACATAACATAAACCAAAACTTAATATTTACATTCTCAAATACCAAAGGCTGCATTTTAATGTCAACAACAAATCTAGTTCACTTCAAGAAGAACTTACGTCAACGCTGCATCATATGACCTTCAGAGAACATTTTCAACTGACATGAACTTGTCAACTCATCATAGTTTTAGCTTAACATTTTGTTCTACGATACCTTTTGTTTTTAGTTTTAAATCTTATTAGTTTTAGGTGGTGATGTCCAATATTCTAGGACGAAACATGTACTAATCAATGTAAATAAATCGAAGAAACTTGTATAGGCGGGAACTTTGTGACTCTCTTTCAAGCCAAAATAACTCTACAATACGGAGATAACATGAAGTTTATATTATGTAATGTGCATTTATGTACAATGATGTTCATGTTGTGTGAATTAGTGACTGTGAATTGGTGATGCTGTGAGCAATTATGAACAAATAATGAATGTATTAGTCCTCTACTGTCACTTCAGTAAATTACAGAAATTTTCCAGTACCGTACTTATCTTAACTGCTGCCATTCATTACCTTCAGAAATTGTGTCTGGACTCCCGCCAGTTATGTATTTCCGGTCTTGGTCTTTGTAGCTAATTGGGAGGGGAGGAGAAATTTTGTTGGCAATAACTCTGTTTCGTCGATGGGGAGGTGGGGGTGATGGGAATGTGTGGACATTGGATCTGTATAATGGAGAGAGACAGGGGTGTTTTAGGCAGTAAATGTATGTTTATGATTTTGATAAAATAAAGTATGGAATTTAATTAGATGTAACATTTAAAAACCTTATTTTAACAATAATGACAAAGAATTTACTCAGCATATTTTCCAGCCAAGTGTTTTTAGTAGGTTATTATTTATCACTAATGTATGGTCTTACATTTAATTCAGTTCCTTACTTTATTTCATCAAAATCATTAACACACATTTATTGCCTAATACACAAAAACACATTATAAGATGAAGAAGCTGCACCCCTGCCCCTCTCCATTATACAGATCCAGTACCCACCACACATTCCCATCACCCCACCTACTTCCCATCCCCTCTCCACAAAACAGAGTTATTGCCTACAAAATGTATCCTCATCCCCCTTAATTAGTTACAAAGACCAAGGCTAGAAAAAATAAACAACTGGTAGGGATCCAGACATAGTTGCTGAAAATAACAGATAACAGCAGCTAAGATACTGGAAAATGTCCATATATTTACTGAAGTGACAATAGAGGACTATTACATTCATTATTTGTTGTATTTTGTTCATAGCATCACCAATTTATAATCATTGACTAGTTTACGCAATGTAAACAATATTGTACATATATGCACATGGTTGAAAGTGGAGTGAATATGAGACTGTTCTTGTAGAACGAAACATGTCATTCTTTGTTTAATAGTGTTTACTTTTTATAGATTTATGTTATAGTGTTGTATAGTATAGTTTGAACTTGTGTGTTATTAATAATGTTATTGGCTTTACGTCCCACTAACTACTTTCATGGTTTTCGGAGATGCAGAGGTGCCAGAATTTAGTCCTGCAGTTCTTTTATGTGCCAGTAAATCTACCGACACAAGGCTGATGTATTTGAGCACCTTCAAATACCACTGGACTGAGCCAGGATCAAACCTGCCAAGTTGGGGTCAGAAGGCCAGCGCCTCAACTGTCTGAGCCACTCAGTCCGACGAACTTGTGTGTTCAACAGACTGAAAAGCTGTTAAGTTATGTTAACTAAGTCGACACTGAAAAGTATGGCTTCCATCTTAAGAAATGAATTGGCAGTAAAGCAAATCGACGACACGTTATAGCAACAACTAATTTGATGACTTGAGTAGCATTCGAGCCTGAATTTCAAAGTTCGTGGTAGTATTCCTAACGATGACACTCAGGTGCAGGAGGTATGGTAATAATATTACTACCATCGGGCACATAGTGTTAATGATTCCTGCAATGTCCTTCCTGGAAAATATTTATACATACCCTCTTATTTTTCACTAAAATTAATTTGACTGCCAATTATGTTTGCCATTATGTTATCCTTAGCTAACTTTTTTGCTAAATTCAATTTTCTAGTAACTTCCTTCAATGTCTTCTTACTTCCACAACCATCCCTATGTCTTTTTAATCTGCACTGCCTTATTAATCTCTTTATTTATCTGTTATAATATAGTGGGTACTATTCCTTACATCCTTAAAGGAACATACCTGTTTTTACACTCCTCAACCATTGCTTTAAACCCATCCCATAGGCCGTTTACAATATTGTTTACAATTTTCCACTGACAAATATTTTTTAATAACTCCCTCATGCCTCCCTTAACAACCATAGTCCTTCTTTTATAACCTTCCTTTTTTGATCACACTTGTATTTTTAAGTACGACTAAAATGGCATTCAGAATGGGAATAAAACAATTCTAGTTAAAAAACTTCCACATTACGAACTAAAATAAAATAAAAAGAAAGACCCTGAGGAATAGTCCTCAGGTGATTTACTTACCTTAAGTAACCATCATGATGTTTTTGCCTTGAGAGCTGGCCTCAAGCCCAGGGAGAACATTAGTTCCTCTGGCTATATGGCTTACATTAGTTGATTATTCGGGGCAATGTACTGAAGGAATGTAAGGAACTGGAGTTCATATTTTATCTTATTAATCCAGTAAATTTTCTGTGGTTTCCCATTTTCAAACCAGGCAAATACTTGGGGTGTACCTTAATCAAGGCCACGGTCACTTGCTTCCCACTCCTACCCCTTTCCTACCCTGTTGTTGCCATAAGACCTATCTGTGTCGGTGCGACATAAAGCAAATTACAGTGAGGGTTCCACCTTTTCAATACAAAGTGTGATCTCAGTTCAATACGGAACCATAATGAAGTTTATAACTTAAAATAAAGCAAATTCTTTTAAAAGTCTGGTAAATTAAAAAGTACACATCGCTTGTATTTAGGTATATCCGTCCAAGTTCAGTGTGTACCTGTGCCAGGTGGTGCAGGTAGCTGAGTCATCAATTTCTCCAATTTTTTCAGTACATGCATGGTATTTGCAGATATTTCCAAGTTTTCCCTCTTTCTATTTTCTTCAAACATACAGGTGGATTCTAAATGTTTTTGTATATTCCTTAGATCCAATTGCTTCGGGAACAACTAAACCAAGAAATAAAGCGGCGGCAGTTGTATGTTTTACGCAGTTCACGTGCTGGCCGTGAAATGCAGCAGTTACGCCAAGCCTTGGGAGATTCTTTACGTACTGTTTCACAAGATCCTTCACTCGATGCTCTCCTCTTGGAGCACGAAACGCGGAAGTTGGACTCGACTCTGGCTTCAGCTAGCAGTCTGCCTCCTGCTCTTCCCATGCCCTTGTCCTACTCTTCCTCAGACATGACTCAACCCAAGTGAAAGATGATGTTGAAGGCACAGTGACATGCAACAGAGAGTTAGTTAAGTGTATCTCATTATTAAAATCCATGGCCACCTTATTATATCACTGCCATATAAAATGATATAATGTGATATTTGTAAATATACATCAGAGTACTTACACATATTTTATCTGAGCAGACTAAAATTTGTGGTAAAGAACATATTCTATACACTTATTAGCATGTAAGGTTTCTTGTTCACCATCCTATGAGGGATCGTGTTGAACAGCAAGAATACCTATTACTTCCTTCATGTCACTGTGCTCACAGATCACCACTAGTTGACTAGTAGAGGGCATTTCCTCTTCTCCACATACATGCAGAGAGCATAATGAATGTTTGTTGTCTCACAAGTAGAGAAAGGTATAGCATAGTGAAGTTCCTTCTTGCAGCTCCTTTGCATTTTATGGAACACCAACAAGGCCATTATGTGCTAGTAGAATCCAGGCAAAGCAGGTTGTTAAAACATGATTGTGGAGCTTAATATACATTTCTATAGCCTGGATCATAAAGGAAAAAGAAAGTTTATAGCATTGTAATGAGTTCAGTATGGTATTTGCATGGTGGGGGCAATATTAATAACTGGTACTCCATAGCAAAGGAGACAAAATAACAATGAATTGATACTGCCATTTCACAAATTTGTAAACAATAGGTCATATACATTTTGGTAGATCTTTTTGTGTCACTGAATTACTACTTCAGACCTTCACGCTTTCCATCAACATTTATAATCACATTGAAAATTTTGTACACAGTGTTGTTATTCAAAATTAAGATATTTGATCTCATAATTTTCCTGCAGGATATTATCTAGAAATATTTTGTTTTGTTTAAAACATGTAAATTCTTTTCATTTTACTATTATTATTTTTGTCTATAAAGTATATATATACGGGCTGTTATCTTGTTTTGTACATTGCTGATTTATACCATGTTGTATTCAGATATTTTACATTTTTAAAGAGAGAAATAAAATTCCTCTTCCCTTTCCTTAACCATTTGCTGACCTCGACTGCCATGTACAGATGTGAGTTCCTTTAATAGTACGGTAATTTGCATAGCTATTGTATATTGGGTAAGAAATGTCTATATTTTAAAACATTTACTGCCCTGAAGAGCATTTCCATGTAGTTAAAATCATTTTTCTACAGGAGTATAAATACAAAGAGTAACACTAGTTTCCAGCTTCAGATCATTGTGAATTGCAGATTTTATATAGAGAGAAATAATTATTGTTATGGAGCTGTATGGTAAAGATTTAATCTGGTTGTGTTCAACTTACAGGCCTGATAGAACTAATTGTATTCACATTGTCATCTTCAGAGAACAAATAAATTTAATGTGCTTTGTATAGTGATGTTTAACATTCTTTGATGAAATCCAATGTATTCCAGTGGTATTTGCCTTTTGGTGGAGTCTCGAAGAACTGTTATCTATATATATAAAGCAAGATGTCCTGACCGACCGACCGACCGACGGTTAAGTCAACGGGCTACAGACTGCAAGAATGCAGGTTCGAATCTGCCTGTTAGCGGCCTTTTTTTTTAACACAGGAATATTGTTTTATCAAGGAGATTTATTACAGTTTTATATTTTGTTAGTGATTTATGCAGCCGCTTACAGTTTAAATGAATTGTTTCATCCATACAACTGGTAAAAAGGCTAGGTGAAAGCAGTACCAGTTCGGTGCGTGCATGCGTCATTAGCAAAACTGTCTATGGTTCGAAGATATGTCACTCATATTGACGAAGAAGAGACCAGAGACAACTTGCATAATATTGTCGATCAGTAATGAAGTGAGTATTATAGAACTCTTGAGCAATAAGGGTTTGAACCTTGGCAATCATTGCTAATAATGAAATGGCGTATGGCTTTTACTGCCGGGAGTGTCCAAGAACAAGTTCGGCTCGCCAGATGCAGGCCTTTTGATTTGATACCTGTAGGCGACCTGCGCGTCGTGATGAGGATGAAATGATGATGAAGACGACACATACACCCAGCCCCCGTGCCAGCAAAATTAACCAATGATGGTTAAAATTCCCGACCCTGCCGGGAATCGAACCCGGGACCCCTGTGACCAAAGGGCCAGCACGCTAACCATTTAGCCATGGAGCCGAACATTGCTAATAACTATTCCTCCTCAAAAGAGTACCAATATTTCATATCAGAAGATTCAACGTACTGGTGTGTGATATTTCAAGACAACTAAATAACAGACTGCAGCGCGATAACGTCTTCTTCACGCACACCCAAATGCTACGAGAAAAATACAATTTAAAAAAGCAGCAGCCACATTTTTACAGAATAATCCTTCCGCACATACCATTGCTGCAAGTAAATACCAAAAGAAAAATCCCGAAGTCCATAGAGCAGCAGCGGACACGTACCAGAAGAATAATCTCAAGGTTCATAGAGCAGCGGCAGTCACGTACCAGAAGAATAACCCCAAGGTTCATAGAGCAGCGGCACCGACATACCAGAAAATAAATTCCAAGTTTCATAGACCAGTGGCAGCTACACACCAGCAAAATAATCACGAAAATCACAGGACAATTCAAATGCGATATGAGCAACATCACCATGGGGTCCGAAAAGAAAGACGATTGCGTCCATGTAAAATTAAGTTTCGTTATGGGATGTTTTACGATCCTGAAATTAATTACGAAGATAACAGCTTGATAACTACTGGTACAATGATCCATAAATGCCAATTCTGCAATGCTGTCAAGTGGAAAGATGAAACGCCAGGCATGTGTTGCGATTCTGGCAAGGTTCAGCTGCCACCACTCTATTTTCCACCTGTACCATTGTACAGTTACTAATGGGTGCCCATCCAGATCATGGTCATTTTTTTGATCGAATTAGAAAATATAGCAGCTGTTTTCAAATGACATCTTTTGGTGCTAAGCAAGTCATCCAACCCGGCTTTATGCCAACTTTCAAAGTACAAGGTCGAATCTAGCATTCCATAGGCAGTCTATTGCCAAATGCTCATCAAGATCCTGGATTTTTGCAGATTTACTTTAATGAGACGACTAATTAAATAAATGAAGCATTGCTTACATATTTTGATGTAGAAGAAATAGAGTATAAATCGGTCGACACGTATTACAAACGGACAATGCTGTCAGTTATCCAGTAGAACTCCTAAATATTCTTAATCCTCCAGGATTCCCATCTCACAAACTTCGTTTGAAAGTAGGAGCACCTGTAATGTTGTTACGTAACCTCAAACCACCCAAGTTGTGCAATGGCACTAGATTACGTGTGACGGGGTTAAGAAAAATTATAGAAGCCACTGTTATTACAGGATGTTCTCCAGGAGAATTTCATTTAACAGCGAACTCGGAATACATGTAAAACTTTTCAATTCCGGCCAAAGCCGGGACGGGAAAACACGTCATTTACGTTCACGTCTTACATTGCTTACGAAAGTCGATGAACGCATAAGGTTGGTTTGGTGGACTTCAAAAGAAAGTGGGAAATAAAATAATATAATGGGACGTAACTCAACTATGACGCGAGCGAAGCCGCGAGCAAAGTGCTAGTTTTGTTATATTAAGTTAGCTCATGCCAAATACATAAGAACCTAGTGCAGTGTACACCCAGTTATGCTGTTGACGTATCATCCGTACATGGTTATTCACATTTTTATTCAAGAAGAATATAAAAATTGTAGATAGTGGAACGTTAAGTATAGTCTTTTGCAGGGATGTTTTCCTCAATCCTTTCCTTCAGTACCTGTCCAGTGAACAAAAATCACCATTCCTGTAAAGTATCATGTTGAATATTGAGGATATTTAGGCATTAAAAATCCTGTTTTAGGCAGCTTAAATAGACACTAAAATAATGTTAAAATAGGCACTATCAGAGTTTGTATATACGGTACTTCTGTTAACTAATTATTCAACATTTAAATTTTCTCCATAATAATGTTAAATAGAGGTTTACTGCATTTGTCCAACTCTTCGGCTGAATGGTCATCGCTCTGGTCTTTAGTTCAGAGGATTCTGGGTTCCATTCCCAGCTGGGCTGGGGTTTTTAATTCCTTGTGGTTAATTCCTCTGACAGTGGATTGGAAGTTTGTGTTCCTTTTAATACACTTCTCTTCATCTACATACAATACATTATACTACCAACCCCCACAGAAACACACAATAGTGAATACACCCTCCCACATAGAGTTGGCATCAGGAAGGGCATTCAGTCATAAAACTGGACCAGTTAATCATGTGCCTACCCCAATTAAAAATATGGGAAAAGGCCAGGAAAATGAAGAGGTTTTACTTTATTTGAAAACGCCAGTTTGTTACTGATCTCAATTCTGTGAAGATAAAATGAAACTGTACTAAAACTACTGAAACGACTCACTCTCCAGCTTTACAAAGGAAATTTTAAAAGTATCCTCCTAATTCAGTACAAATCATAATTCCAGCTGTATTACAGTTGACAAATGTGTATTCTGGTATATTATTGTTTATTTTTCAAGTTTTTCATTCAGGATATTTCTAAATGTAGAGAATGTCTTCTCAACCTTACAGGAAGTGATTGATCAATCTTAAATGAAGCGCTTTCCACTGGAGGCAGCTGTAATGCTGTTGCTGATAAAGTTCTACAGAAGACATCATTTATTTCTTTTACTTCTTATCAAGTGGAATTCCATTGTAGAATACGGTATCTCTGAATTTGTTCATGAAGTCTTCGCCCATATCTCCAGAAATTTCATGTAGGCCAATTTCTATGTTATACACCTTCTTCACTTGGCCATTAGTTGTAATGTAATTATGATCACGTTAACCCACTGTTTTAAATAAAAATACTTTTGATCATTTCTTGTAGAACATTATGAATAAACTTTGCACAATCACAGTTAGACAAGATGACACATGAGAAAAGTCTTGCTATAGTGCATTTAAGACAAACAACCTCCAAAATCGCTGGAGAAGAAGGAAGATGTTAGCGTGGCATCACAGTTTCTAAGCTGCATGTAACTGTGTGTCTGCACACTAATTGAATGTAGCAGAACACAAAGAGTACCATATTATCTGATATCTATTTCAACGATCATAGGTGAGCTGTTACTCTCTGCCAACCAAGATATATATATATATATCACAGAAAAGATAAAATAATCTTTCAGGCTCTTAAATAGGCACTAACAGTCACAACAGGTTTTAGCAACCACTAACAAATGCCTTTTAATCATCGTAATTTGACTCTAAGTCACTGATCTCTATACATGGATGGCTGGTAGCTTGGGTGGCAGTAAGCCGAATAGAAGAGGACTGGCGTAGTAAGATGGCAGCGAGCACACGGTGTAGTAGACCACGAGGAGTGCGCTTGCTTTGTTTATGCCTAGATCCTTCAAGCATACAAACAGATAGAGAGGTGCTATGTTTCTACTGGACAAGTGTGACACCAACATCAAGCTCTGAGCGATCAGCTGATGTAGGGCAAAACAAGGTGGTCATCCATAAGAAGAGCATTACGGAGTGTTTTAAAATTCCGATTTAGTGTACTCCTAATGATTAATTTATTTAAATTATTCAAGATGGTGACAAAATGCTATTCCCTTGGAATATTTCCTTTCCTTTTTGTATGAAAAGTGTTAAGTTAGCAATATATATGTGTAATATTTTAATGTGTTTACATATCAGTTAAGCGTTACGGTGGCGTGATTAGGCCTTACGTGGTTAAAACTATAATTACCACTTTTCTATACACTAAAACAATGCACTATGAACTTTACGCTATAAATCGCACATTTACAAAGGAATTACGATGAAACACATCAATGAAAAATCACTAGTTCAGATATTTCACTCGCTGAATTGAAACCACATGTTAGTGAAATATAAACAAACCAGGGAGGCATGCTTGTATTATTACGATTAACACAAATATGAATTCCTAAATGTAAATAATACAAATACGGTACATAATATATTTGAACTATCAAAGTATACATGTGTGGCAGATATAAATTGAGTACTATTTGGAAGAGGTACAACGTTCTCTCCGTCAGTTCAAATTAAAATATTTCTTAACAAAACGTAATTGTATTGATTACGTAGTAAACAAGTGACTGTCAACATGCCCAGGTGTACTTCTACGGCACATAGGCCGTGAAATACTTAAATATTCAGCGAAAAACACACAGTAAACTATCATTATGCCATTACAGGATAAGTGGGTGTGGTTCTGGGCTTTTAAATGCCCTACGGGCTCATATCAAATGGCTTCTACAAGCTTTATACAAGCTGGAATGGCTAAAATAAAAACATTTTCTGAAAGAGGAAGAATTGGGCTATTTTTGTATGAATAAAAAGAAAAACCAAGTTTTTTGCTCAACATACAAAAAATTCAGCCATACCTCCCCTTAAGAATGCATAATTTTGTGGCATACATATATACAATTTACAGCAATGTTTACAGAAACAGTTTTTCACTCATATTGTGTTACCGATCGCTAATTGCATGTATTCAGCACCTAAGTTAATATTTGTCGGCCGTTATTATACACTCATTTTTATTGCTATCCCGGAGATTTACTGACCTCGGAATGACGTGTCAGTGTTCCCAATGTCCTTATGCTTTGAGTGAACATGTCCCTATACTTTTAATTATTCCAAAGCGCCATTAATAGAGATTTAAAATTGATTATATTATCATTGTTTCCCGATAAGGAGAGCTCTAGGATGGGTACACCAACATGGCGGAGCGCGCGCTCAACTTGGCGTACTTTCTCCTACAGCAGAGAGCTGCCATCAGCGATCCATGTATAGAGATCAGTGCTCTAAGTGGATTTTTAACTTTACTCTGCAAGTTTAGCAGTTACAGGAAGTCTGCTTCTGTAGCATAACAGTTAGCATTATTAGCTCCCATCCCTGGTACTGCCAGAGATTTAAGAATGGCAGGAGGGCTGATACATGGTTAAAATGGTACATGCACCTCACGTGCACTGTGAGGGTGTTCCTGAAAAGAGCTGCATGACCTAGGGGCAGGGACATGAGTTTACTTTTTTTAGTTACAGGAACAAATAGGCATTTTAGGAAATATCCTCAACTTCTTCATAAGAAGGAACATGGGTTAGAAATTGTGCACACATATAAAAAAAGAAAGGAAGAATTTACCCAGTGAATACTGCAGAGATGCTCAAACTGTGCAAGGTATTAAAAGCATTTAACCGAGCTCGATAGCTGCAGTCGGTTAAGTGCGGCCAGTATCCAGTATTCGGGAGATAGTAGGTTCGAACCCCACTGTCGGCAGCCCTGAAAATGGTTTTCCGTGGTTTCCCATTTTCACACCAGGCAAATGCTGGGGCTGTGCCTTAATTAAGGCCATGGCCGCTTCCTTCCCACTCCTAGCCATTTCCTGTCCCATCGTCGCCATAAGACCTATCCGTGTCGGTGCGACGTAAAGCAACTAGCAAAAAAAAAAAAAAAAAAAACATTTAGTCCAGTCAAATAAGGATTAAACCTCAGAATGAAAGGTAGAAATCAAATTTTTTGCACAGACCTTTGTTTTGATGTTCTAAAAATGGGCTCAAAAGCCTTAAATGATATAGTGTGTGCAAGTCAAGGTGTCAAAGGTCTTGAAAAATAGTCTTTTGCAAATATTTTGCTTCCCATGTGTTGCACATTATAAAACTTATAGCTCATGAAAATCTCTACAAGTTTTTTAATATACTGTACCCTTTTCGTGGTATCAGTACATCAATAGATCAGAATAATACCGCAACATGACATTGAAATGGAACACCTTGGATGAGACCTCCGACAAAGCCCGGCGTCGAAGACTCATCTTCCCTACTTGGCATAATATGGCGCTAGCTAAGTCGATAGAACATACGAGTCATAGTCTGTCCTTACTGGGCAGTAATCTAATAATCTACAGTAGGGGAATCTTAATAATGAGATAAATACTATCAAACTAAGCAATGAGAAGAATGAATTGATTTTTTTTTCCCCAATGACAATTTAATTACTAATAAAGCACATGTTTAAATCATTTACACAGATATGCCATCACCTCAACACATAAATAACAAAAATTAATATTTCTTGATGTTAGGATGTCTATATAGTCTCATTTCTGTAATCTCATCTGTTCAGAAATATGCAAAAACTTGAGAAGGCGTCCCTTCTCGGACCAATTGATTATTTAAACACTTATCACTTGACACGTATTCCTATATACACAAATAATTTTACAGAGGCATATCATGTGTGTTTCGCATAGCTCAACATATTCATTTACAAAGTAACAAATCGCATCGTTACGCTGTCAAGTTAAATGAGGTTTTGGTCAAGTTATTTGTAAGTACATCCTAAAGTATACAATGGTCGCTTTGTCTCATTTATTTTTAAAACCCTTCCAACTATCCCATGAATGAACAAGTATTTACATGACGCAAATTCCATCGGGATGTTATTTAACACTACTGTACAATTGACATCCAAACGACGTTGTTCCTTGCAACGATGCATTTTAATAAACCAAGGACCCTTATATTACAAGATGAATGTCACTCTTGAAAAATAATCAACAAGCAAATAAAACACTTTACATTCATATAACAGTTGATGGCCAAGGTACTCTATCCACAGTAGGCAGCAATGGATATGACTTTCACTGCTACTGCCTGGCAGCGATCCAGGCCCCTCTGACAGTGTGGGTGTGAACATCTCAGCTGAAAACCCTGAATGGTAAGATTTATGCAAAGAGTGGTGGGAATTCTCTCATCTACAAGTTATTACAAGTTATTACAAGTAAAGCTGTCTCGGAGAAAGCATGCGAACTTGAAAAAAATCTTTAAAACGCAGCAGCGGTATTTCCTTTCTTTCTCTCAGGCTTTCAGCCTTGTTCATGAATGGCCTTGCAAGTTAATGACCTGTCTACCAGAATACAAACTCTCTCTGTCAAGTAATGGGACTTTCCTGGCCTGTCTGCGATCAATATTTCCGCTGCACCATTTATTTCCAATGTGCCACTAACATCATTGACGCAAATCAGCTATCCCTGCTTATCTCTCCAGCAATTTTCGTCACCTTGGTTCTTTAAATCTCCATGATACTCGCTCAGTGTCCCTCCTAGAAATACCTGTCCACTGAACAACCACATACCATCGATCATTTACTATCACCACTTCGGGATGGTGGAACGCTCTTCCCAAGGACATCAAGGATGCTGCATCAAAAAGCATATTTAAATCCAGCAAGGTACGTGTATGAATGGAACGAGTGATTGTGTGTGAAAATGATATGAGATTATTGTACAATAAAATATTCAGTTAATATGATCATTTAAATTAAAATAAAAGCATCCATACTGTATTTACGAAGTAGAAGTAGCCTAAACATAGCTAGTAGTAACTACAGTATTTAACTTAGACTAGTATTGCAAGGATACAAATAGTTAGATTTCATTTAATATTTTTATTAAGCTTACTAGTATTTTTATGTTAGTATTTCTTTCGTTGTGTGTTGAAATGAGTATTTTTTTTCAAATCTGTTTTATCTAGGCAGTTCCTTTTTCTTTCTTTCTTCTTTGCTTGTATATATTCATATTCTTGTCTTAAAAATTAGTGTTATTTGTAGTTCTTAGTATTTTAAGTTAATCAGTGTCCTCATTAACAAATAATAATATGTGTGTGGTTAAGTGTAGGAAAGGGCCAAGAGCCCTAACTTCGCCACAGAAAATAAAGGCTTTTATCTATAATCTAGCCCTTTTATATTCATCACGCGGAATAACCGTCGCGTGTATTATTCAAATCATGGGCAGAATGTTCACACTTTCTTAAGTCGCAGGCTCATCACAGTCATATACTCAAAGCTTTGCCTCCTTCTCTCTCAACTCAGCCATACATGTAAATTACAGAAGAAGCTGTTCTATCGACTGGGGACAAAATATATATTGACACTCGCGATCTTAAGTATAACTCATTTATAATCACACCCACTGCCATATTGTCTTCCTGATACTCATATTATTAACCTTAATTTACATAGGTGGGTATCTCACTGATGTGAAGGGGAAAATAGAAATTTCAGAATGTTTCTGAAGACTCATACTGACTATAATTGATGATAAACTGGAGTGAGTTTACATGAATCCTGAATCCCATTTACACAATTACCCTGCTTCACATTTAATTTAACTAAGGAGTCTTAAACATAACATGCAACCGATCCCATAAAAAATGAAATAAAATACGGCCATACAACCGTGAAGAAAATCTGTTTACTCCTAATAGGTAACTATTTCATCCTTTTGAAATTGCAAATCCTAATCTACAATCTACATCAGCCCTGTCCAACACGTCGCCCGAGGTGCCCTTTTATGGCGTCCTTCGCAATTAATTTCCAAATTAAATTTTACTTAATATTTGAAAACAATACTTTTGCATTTCAATAAATATTCTTACTTTTCTCTTAAAAATACTGTCCTAAAAGTCAGGAAATTTGTTATATCCGTACCTCCAAATACACAAAGAGCTTTGAGTAAGCCATAAATGTGATCTAGGCCTAGCTGACTCGTGTCCGCAATGAATGAAGAGATAGAAGAAAGGTTCAGAAAGAGAGCTATTCGACATGTAAGTAGTTACGACAAAGGGAAATCCTCCACAAACCTCTCACTGTGGGGGGGCTAGCACCAGGTATAAGGCCCTCTCTACTCACGGAGCCAAATATAGCCGCATATTTATTCTGCCAAACAGAACCGCTTCCATGTGATTCACTTGATTGCAATGACATAAACTGCCTACCATGACAGAGTTTCACCAGGACGACAATGGGACACCCAATTTGCCCACAAAGTAACTTTAATCCCAACAAAGCTGTGCCGTAAGCAATGAACAAACGATTTATGAAAGTCTTGCAATTGGAATGTTCCCAGTTCCTAGCTTTCAGGCGAACATTCAGTATTACTTGTGAGCTTATGCAGGGCTTATGGAATACGTTTTGAGTGCCTTGTGTTGTGATAAGTTGTACATTCAACATGTTTCGTGTGCTTTTTTTCATTACTATTTAAACTTTAAATTATTCAGTTTATAATCAGTTATATTTCATTTAAACATAACTCTTCTTAACATGGCTAAAAGGCAAAGAAATTATAACTTTAACAGTGAATGGGAGGACCAGTATTGCTTAATTGAAAACAAAGGAAACTCTGTGTGTTTATTGTGTAATGCTAGTGTGTCTGTTCCTAAAAGAAGTAATGTACAGCAACATTTTTTGACTAATCACAAAAAAATTGACAGTGAATTTCCTGTTAATTCTGAACTAAGAAAACACAAAGTTAAAGACCTAATCTAAATTAGCATTGCAACAGTGTGCATTTAAGAAGCCAGTTCAGCAAACGTGTAACGTGACAATAGCTTCTTACAAAGTTTGTTACGTCCTAGCTAAAAGGAAAAAACCTTTCAGTGAAGGGGAAGTAGTGAAAAAAGCTATGCTAAATGCCGTTGAATCTCACAAAGATAAATCTGAATTGATATCTTCATTCAAAGGACTTCAGTTGTCTCACCAAACTGTTGCTTGGCAGGTTGAACAGATTTCTAATAATATGGAATCTCAATTACATCAGGATTTGAAATCGTGCGAACATTTTTCACTCCAGTTTGATGAAAGTGCTGATATGTCTGACACCGCTGAGTTGTATGTATTTGCTAGAATGGCTTTTAATGATTTTACAGTAAAGGAAGAATTTGTCAAGCTATTGCTACTAGGGGAGAAGACATATTTAATGCTTTCGTTAAATTCACCAAAGAGAGTGAAATTACCACTGCCAAAGCTTGTTGCTATAACAATAGATGGGGCACCGTCTATGACTGGTAGAAATAATGGATTTCTTTCTCTTTGCGCTAAGGATGAATCATTTCCAAAATTTCTTTCTTATCATTGTATTATTCACCAAGAAGCTTTATGCGCAAAGGTTTTAAAGTTCGATCATGTCATGAGAATTGTAACTCATGTCATGAATTATATAAGATCGTCATCTACTCGTCATCGATTGTTCAGAAATATTTTAAGTATGTCAGATTTGGAGTAGGGTGACATCATCCTTCATGCAGACGTAAGGTGGTTTAGTAGGGGAAAAACACTCGAGCGGTTTTGCTGCCTGTTGCATGAGATACGAGACTTTATGAAATCATCTCCTGGGAAATGTTATCACAAACTTGATGATATATCTTGGCTAATCGAATTAGCATTCTTGGCAGACTTCACCTCAAAATTAAATTAGTTAAATCTCAAATTGCAAGGGAAAGATCATAATATTTCAGGTATGGTAAGTATTGTCAATGCATTTGAAAAGAAACTTAAGGTATGGATTGCCCATTTAAATAGAAATTCCCTTTCACATTTTCCAAATTAGAAATCTATGGCAGATACAGTAAATGGCGGCAAGCGTGAATTTTCATCTCTTGCTAAACATCTTGAAACTCTTGGGTCAGAATTTGGTAGCAGATTTAGCCAGTTTTCAATGCTTGAACCAGTGATCATGTTTGTCAATAATCCCTTCGCTTCTGTTGACGTTTCTGAGCTTGGAGGGAGGGTGTGTGAAATATTCTAAAATTATAATCCTGAAGAATTAGAAATGGAAATTTTAAGCCTTCAGTCAGACCTTTCTTTGAAATCCTCCTACGCAACATGTGGCAATTTCTGGACTCTGGTGGACGGTAAATAATATCCCATTACCCACAGTGTTGCTCTGAAGATGCAATCTTGTTTTGGTTCAACCTATCTTTGTGAAGTCACGTTTTCGACTATGAACATAATAAAAAACAAATACCGATCCTGCCTGACAGACTCACACCTGGGTGGCACGTTAAGAGCAGCCTGTTCCAGAAACACACCAGACTTTCCTCAACATGCAGCGAGTATGCAGTGCCAGATTTCACATTAATTATGTGAGTAAATATATTTTCATATAATTTTTAATTCTAGAATTATTATTATTATTATTATTATTATTATTATTATTATTATTATTATTATTATTATTATTATTATTATTATTATTATTATTATTATTATTATTATTATTATTTATCCGGGGTTACCCGTGGAACGCAGAGGTGAAAGAAGGGGGGAGGGGTGAATGGGTCTAACTACAATGTCAAGAAAGAATTTAAAACTGAAATTGAAGGTTATATTTTTGAAAAGCAACAAGTTAACAAATTCTCACTTAGTGACATAACAATGACAAAAATAGAAAAATCCAAAATTTCAGAACTTTAACTCTCTTGGGTTTCAAGCCCCTAGTCTTACAATTCCTCAAGCTCCTAGCTTAAATTTACCAAAACAAAATTTACACAAGGGCAGAAATCGCTCCATACATGGAGCGCTTGCTCCCAACTCACAATAACAAGCCTCCCAGAGGCACTTTTACAACACTAGAAAAGAGCTGTCGTGCTCTCTGTTTTCCAAGCCTATTCAAGGCGATATCAGAAAATAACAATCACTTGCCATCAAGGCACAACTTACAAATTTGAAACAGAGGTATCTAGTACCCAACCTATTGGGCCGTTGCGGAAAAGAACAGTTTAAGTAAATGACCCGAAACACAAATTGAATGGAGGCAAGTACTTGCACTCCAAGATATGCATTCTTAAAATCAAAGGGGCACTAGGCTGATGAAACAGGGGCTATTCCCAAACTATGAAGGTGACTCATATAAGAAAGTAATTTACCACATTACAGAATGGAAAACAGCAATAAACGAGAGGATACATCACTCTATACCCGATTTACAGTAAAAGATTTATGAAATTTTTACATGAGCCGAAAAGAGATTTACATTTTAGAGAAGTTGGTTACATAGTTAAAGTTTCGAACCTTTCCCTCGGGTTAAACTGCGGAGCTAGCAAAAAAGTAAGATGTTAGATGGCCATTATCTTGCTGAAGAACTGCTGCCTGATGAAAGAGGCGCCGCTCGCCTCCTGCTTGACACACACACTTAGTTAGATGACGATCAAATGGCTAAGAGACAAGAAAATCCGCAGTTTATAAACCCTCGGGGAAAGTTCGAGACCTTTATGAATAAACCAGCCACACCCTCTCACTTTATTGGTCATTTTGAAAGGTTACACTCCAAATCGAAGAAGAAGGTTGTGATAGGTTGAAAATTAATTACAGAAATTCGTGATCGGCTAAATTCAAAACTGGCAGAAAGAAAAAATAAATATTTTCAACCCAAAAATAAAGGAACATCAATTAGTAAAAAAAAAATCTTATGAATACAAAACTTCTTCAAATCAAAAGTTCTTCCACTTCGCACCAGGGTGCATGATCGTAGTTTTTAGCAGTGACATCTATGGCAGACTGTTTAACTTCTTGATGAATGGCAAACAAAACAACTAGAAATACACACAGTACAGGAAACTTCACAATAACAAAATTATATCAGATTTTAATGGTGACATCTTCAGAGTAAAGTTCTAACTTGTTGTATTATTGGTTTCACCTTTGGTAGATAGAGTTCTTTTATGCGCTCATTTTGAATGCGCGGTGTAGAGGTGTACCTCCCGGTACAATTATTATTATACATACATACATACATACATACATACATTATCATTATAGACTGTTGTGCCTTTCAGCGTTCAGTCTGCAAGCCTCTGTGAATTTACTAAACGTCGCCACAATCCTCGATTTGCAACTAGTGTTGTGGCCTCATTTAGTTCTATACCTCTTATCTTTAAATCATTAGAAACCGAGTCTAACCATCGTCGTCTTGGTCTACCTCTACTTCTCTTACCCTCCATAGCAGAGTCCATTATTCTCCTAGGTAACCTATCCTCCTCCATTCGCCTCACATGACCCCACCACCGAAGCCGGTTTATGCGTACAGCTTCATCCATCGAGTTCATTCCTAAATTAGCCTTTATCTCCTCATTCCGAGTACCATCCTGCCATTATTCCCACCTGTTTGTACCAGCAATCATTCTTGCTACTTTCATGTCTGTTACTTCTAACTTATGAATAAGATATCCTGAGTCCACCCAGCTTTCGTTGGTCTGAAAACAGACCGATGTAAAGATAGTTTCGTCTGGGAGCTGTCTTCCTTCTTACAGAATACTGTTGATCGCAACTGCGAGCTCACTGCATTAGCTTTACGACACCTTGATTCAATCTCACTTACTATATTACCATCCTGGAAGAACACACAACCTAAATACTTGAAATTATCGACCTGTTCTAGCTTTGTATCACCAATCTGACATTCAATTCTGTTGAATTTCTTACCTATTGTCATCAATTTAGTCTTTGAAAGGCTAATTTTCATAACATACTCATTGCACCTATTTTCAAGTTCCAAGATATTAGACTGCAGGCTTTCGGCACAATCTGCCATTAAGACCAAGTCGTCAGCATAGGCCAGACTGCTTATTACATTTCCACCTAACTGAATCCCACCCTGCCATTTTATACCTTTCAGCAGATGATCCACGTAAACTACCAACAGCAAAGGTGAAAGATTACAGCCTTGTCTAACTCCAGTAAGTACCCTGAACCAAGAACTCATTCTACCATCAATTCTCACTGAAGCCCAATTGTCAACATAAATACCTTTAATTGATTTTAATAATCTACCTTTAATTCCATAGTCCCCCAGTATGGCGAACATCCTTTTCCTCGGTACCCTGTCATATGCTTTCTCTAGATCTACGAAACATAAACACAACTGCCTATTCCTCTCGTAGCATTTTTCAATTATCTGGCGCATACTGAAAATCTGATCCTGACAGCCTCTCTTTGGTCTGAAACCTCACTGGGTTTCATCCAATTTCCTCTCAACGACTGATCACACCCTCCCTTCCAAGATGCCAGTGGATACTTTGCCTGGTATACTAATCAGTGAGATACCTCAATAGTTGTTGCAATCCTTCCTGTTCCCTTGCTTATAGATAGGTGCAATTACTGCTTTTGTCCAATCTGAAGGTACCTTACCAACACTCCATGCTAATTTTACTACTCTATGAAGCCATTTCATCCCTGCCTTCCCACTATACTTCACCATTTCAGGTCTAATTTCATCTATTCCTGCTGCTTTATGACAATGGAGTTTATTTACCATCCTTTCCACTTCCTCAAGCATAATTTCACCAACATCATTTTCCTCCTCCCCATGAGCTTGGCTGTTTGCACCACCACCAGGGTGATTTCCTTTTACATTGAGAAGATGTTCAAAATATTCCCTCCACCTCTCCAGTGATTCCCTGGGATCTATTATGAGTTCACCTGAATTACTCAAAACACTGTTCTTTTCCTTTTTCCCTCCCTTCCTAAGATTTTTTATTACTGTCCAGAAAGGTTTCCCTGCTGCTTGACATAGCCTTTCCAGGTTGTTACCAAAATCTTCCCAAGACATCTTTTTGGATTCAACAACTATTTGTTTTGCTCTGTTTCTTTCATCTACGTACAAATCCCTGTCTGCCTCGGCCCTTGTTTGGAGCCATTTCTGATAAGCCTTCTTTTTACGTTTACAAGCTGCTCTCACTTCATCATTCCACCAAGATGATCGCCTTTTCCCATCTTTACACACAGTTGTTCCTAGGCATTCCTTTGCTGTTTCTACTACAACATCCCTATATGCCACCCACTCACTTTCTATATCCTGAACCTCCTTACTGTCCACTGTTTGAAACTTCTCACTAATCATATCCATGTACTTCTGTCTAATTTCCTCGTCCTGGAGATTTTCTACTCTTATTCATTTGCAGACAGATTTCACTTTCTCTACCCTAGGCCTAGAGATACTTAGTTCACTACAGATCAGATAGTGGTCTGTATCATCAAAAAATCCACGAAAAACTCGTACATTCCTAACAGATTTCCTGAATTCAAAGTCTGTTAAGATATAGTCTATTATGGATCTGGTACCCCTAGCCTCCCATGTGTAGCGGTGAATAGCCTTATGCTTGAAGAATGTATTCTTAACAGCTAAACCCATACTAGCACAGAAGTCCAGCAAACGCTTCCCATTCCCATTAGCTTCCATATCTTCCCCACATTTACCAATCACCTTTTCGTATCCTTCAGTTCTATTCCCAACTCTCGCATTGAAATCACCCATTAGCACTATTCTATCCTTGCTGTTGACCCTGACCACAATGTCACTCAATGCTTCATAAAACTTGTCAACTTCATCCTCATCTGTACCCTCACATGGTGAATACACGGACACAATTCTTGTCCTAATTCCTCCAACTGACAAATCTACCCACATCATTCACTCATTTACATGCCTAACAAAAACTATGTTGCGTGCAATGGTATTCCTGATAAAGAGCCCTACCCCAGACTCTGCTCTTCCCTTTCTAACACCCGTCAAGTACACTTTATAATCTCCTATCTCTTCCTCGTTATCTCCCCTTACCCGAATATCACTTACTCCTAGCACATCCAAATGCATCCTCTTTGCTGACTCAGCCAGTTCTACTTTCTTTCTTCCATAAGCCCCATTAATATTGATAGCTCCCCATCGAATTCCATTTTGTTCGCCAAATTGTTTCCAAGGAGTCCCTCGCCTGTCAAGTGGGAGTGGGACTTCATTACTCCCATAGGTCCGAGGCTTGCTTAAAATGTTCTGAGCTCGGTAAATTCATGAAGCAGGATGCTACCCTACTTGCACATAGTCCAAGTGAGGATCTCTCCTCTAACGGGTTATAGACCACTGGTGAATTGTATAGTCCTAGCCGCCTGAGCACAAGGAGGGCCATGACTCAGAATATGTCCGAGATGCCCACTCCCATTCCATAGCAACTGGTATTCCGACTCTCAGGACCACTTACTAAGCCACTCAGCCGTTGCCCATAGTTCACGAACTAGGACGTGACTACAGTCACCCACAAACATGAACCATATTATTATTATTATTATTGTTATTGTTATTAGTATCATTATTATTATATCGTCCTTGTAGTACTGATAACAGTAGTTGAATTAGTGGAATCGTACCTGGCGCCCGCATACCCTTAGTTATCATGTGAATGTGCTCACGTAGAAACGAACGTTGGACAGCCCTGAACTACATCATTTGCATGCAATTTATATATTTACATTTAAATGAAACTGCGACTCTCTAATACTTCAGAATGGTACTCAACACTTGTCTGGTTCACTCCAACATCTCTCCTCCAGCGGGCACTGCATAGATCCTTAGTGGGACATCACGGCAGCGTCAACAACATGGAGTCTTTAGTTTGATTGTAGATGGGTTGCTCCCATGATGACTTGGATCACGTTCATGCTGAGATGGTCTCGAAGTTCCACGATGCGCCGAATAGATGCACACTCGTACACGTCTTTATGTTCCCAGGGATGACAACGTTGCTGGTACACAACACAAATGAGGGGATTTTACTCAGTACAACCGTGTTAATTTGTGACGCATTATACTACTATACGATGAGAGAAAACTCATGGACTCAAGTTCCCTGATCAAACGATGGTATTGTTCATGCGGCCCATCGCTCTCCCCCATTCATCTCTCGAATCCACTATCAGCAATTAGGCCCTAAGTCACAGACGATCTGAATTTCACTTCACTAGTTACTTAGCAATATCATGACAAGTGCCATTTCAACTCGGCCTATTTCACACTAGTTTCTATGGGATACAGAGTTAGCTACTGCACTACGTGTCTCTCAATTTATCATTTAATATTATACAGCTAACAAAGCTCCTCCACGATTTTACTGACATTGTTAAACACGTATACTGAGTTCTACTGAGGCATCGCCTACTAGCGTTTAAGTCTCGCATGAATCGCTCCCATTTAGTTTATTCTATGGTTTCACACGTCACATCAATATTCACTGTCACATCCTCAGAAAGTACGAATACCTCCACACATTTATGTACAATTATATCAATATTATTATTATTATTATTATTATTATTATTATTATTATTATTATTATTATTATTATTATTATTATTATTTAGCATTTGTCCCGCCTGCTGGCAGGGTCCGCTGTGTGGATTCGTTCTCTCCATTTAATTCGGTCACGAGCCATGTCAGGATGTAGTCTTACAGCTTCCAGGTTGTTGTGCACTGTATCGATCCATCGCTGTCTTGGTCGTCCCTTGGGCCTCTTTTCAGCGACTTCCAATGTATACGCTATTATTATTATTATTATTATTATTATTATTATTATTATTATTATTATTATTATTATTAAACTTGTAGACACCAATGAATAGTTACTGAATTTATTATACTTTATAACAAAGACTTGTTGAAGAGTCACTCACAACATATACGTCACACTGCAGTTGGAAGTATCGAAGTACCGTGTCTTGTCCTGAATCGGTCCCCTTAAGTAGGGAAACCATATTAGACCTGGGGGAGAGGGCAAACTCCACCCCCTTATGAAAATTCACTCTGCTAATCGGCACTTTCCACCGTTAATTGAGATATCAAATTGAAGCTCCCTTCACTCCAGTTTCCACTGATCGATTCTCATTATTGTTGCGTCGTGCATTTTGACATGATCTCCATAGCGTCCTTTGGCTAAATTGGGAGTGGCTGGAACTTGGGAAGCTTGCGAATTTGCTCCCGCCATCCATCAAGCTTGTTAAGCTAGTGCTGCTGGAACAGTCTGACATACTTAACACGCACCGTACGAGTAAAACATGATCATTTCTTTGAATAAATATTTCAACAGAGATAGTAATACCCACTTGACCGTCTTCAGGAACCAATCGATTACCGTAATAACATAACAAAGCATTAACATCAACTAGCTTTGGCACCTCAACATTTTATCATTATCAACGTTCCCTACAAGGAGTTCCATCCTCTTTTCTATGACTTTCTGATATATCAACTGTATATATATTTTAACACACTTGATAGTCACACTTCTGTTTTAAATATATTTGACATTGGTCTTACTATCTTGAACCCATGTTATGGGCGAGGAACAAATATTCCCCTTGGATGAATGTGCTTTCACACTCAAGGCTGTCATAGTCCTAATGGTGTATCAGAAGAGGATCCATTTTGGTTTTAAAAATTCACATATTCGAGATTAACCACATTATAGTATTCCAAACTGTTAATTTTCAGTATCTTAACAAACTTTCTATGCATTGTCCTTATTTTTAGATGTTCTTGTGTAATATCTTATGAGATCATTATTCAACGTTTTATTCTATAGTTTTAAGATTACAAAGGTCCCATATACAATAACAGTATGCACAAGCCATCGTCCTGGTGGGTGTACTATATACCAACTGATGAGCCCAACTTAGCACAGTGGGTTGAATGCTGGCAACCAGGAATAAGTTAGCTGGAAAATTTATAATGTCCAATAACGGACCATTTATATTGGTATTATAAATTTACTCATTCAGAACAAATACATCAGGTTCACTATGGGAATCAATATCTATATCATCTGATGGCCAGGCAGGCATCAATTTTTGGTAATGAGACAAATTCTCTCATAGTGCATTGGCACTGCTCGTCGCTCCAAGTAGCCTACGCAGTGGCCTCCACGGTATGCACTAGCCATGTGTCTTGGTGGGTCTGCTATTTACCAACTGATGAGCCCAATTTAGCACACTGGGACAAAATATTGGCAACCAGCAATGAGTTAGCTGGAAAATATATAATGTCAAAAAACAGACCATTTATATTGGTATTACATTCCACTTAGCCGAGCAGCTCGTCTCCTTTCTCCCAAGTCTTCCCAGTCCAAACTTTGCAACATTTTTGTAACGCTACTCTTTTGTCGGAAATCACCCAGGACAAATCGAGCTGCTTGTCTTTGATTTTTTCCAGTTCTTGAATCAAGTAATCCTGATGAGGGTCCCATACACTGGAACCATACTCTAGTAGGTGTCTTACCAGAGATTCATATGCCCTCTCCTTTACATCGTTACTACGACCCCTAAACACCCTCATAACCACATGCAGAGATCTGTACCCTTTATTTACAATCATATTTATATGATTACCCCAGTGAAGATCTTTCCTTGTATTAACACCTAGGTACTTACATTGATCCCCAAAAGGTACTTTCACCCCATCAGTGCAGTAATTAAAAGTGAGTGGACTTTTCCTATTTGTGAAACTAACAACCTGACTTTTAACCCCATTTATCATCATACCATTATCTACTGTCCATCTCACAACATTATCAAGTTCATTTTGCAGTTCCTCACAATCTTGTAACTTATTTATTACTCTGTACATATTAACACCTCCTCTGCGAACCATGTGACCTTGCCGCGGTGGGGAGGCTTGCGTGTCCCAATGATGCAGATAGCCGAGCCGCAGGTGCAACCATATCGGATGGGTATCTGTTGAGAGACCAGACTAACGAATGGTTCATCGAAAGGGGGGTAGCAGCCATTCGGTAGTTGCAAGGGCGGCAGTCTAGATGATTGAGTGATACGGCCTTGTAATAATACTCAACAAGGCTTAGCTGTGTTGATACTGCTACACGGCTGAAAGCAACGGGAAACTCCAGCCGTAACTACCTCCCGAGGACATGCAGCTCCCTCTGTATGAATGATGTACTGATGATGGCTTCCTCCCGGGTAAAATATTCCGGAGGTAAACTAGTCCCCAATTCGGTCTCCGGGTGGGGACTACACGAGAGGGGGCGATCATCAGGAAGATGGATACTGACATTCTGCGAGTCGGAGCGTGGAATGTTAGAAGTTTGAATTGTTGTGGTAGGTTAGAGAATCTGAAAAGGGAGATGGATAGGCTAAAGTTAGATGTAGTTGGTATAAGTGAAGTACGTTGGCAGGAAGAACAAGATTTTTGGTCAGGCGACTATCGAATTATCAACACAAAATCAAACAGGGGAAATGCAGGAGTTGCTTTAATAATGAATAAGAAAATAGGGCAGCAGGTGAGCTACTACGGCCAGCATAGTGAAAGAATTATTGTCGTCAAGATAGACACCAAACCAATGCCCACCACAGTCATGCAGGTCTATATGCCTACTAGTTCAGCGGATGATGATGAAATCGAAAGAATATATGAGGAGATAGAAGATTTAATACAATATGTAAAAGGTGACGAGAATCTAATTGTGATGGGAGACTGGAATGCAGTGGTAGGCCAAGGAAGAGAAGGTAGTACAGTAGGAGAATTTGGATTGGGACAAAGGAACAAAAGAGGAAGTCGGCTGGTTGAATTCTGCACTGATCATAATTTAGTCCTTGCCAATACTTGGTTCAAACACCACAAACGACGGCTGTATACGTGGACGAGACCTGGAGACACTGGAAGGTATCAAATAGACTTCATTATGATTAGGTAGAGATTCAGAAACCAGGTGTTGGACTGCAAACCTTCCCAGGAGCAGATGTGGACTCAACCACAACTTGTTGGTCATGAAATGCCATCTGAAGTTGAAGAAATTGAAGAAAGGAAAGAATGCAAAAAGATGGGATCTAGACAAGTTGAAAGAAAAGAGTGTGAGGGATTGTTTCAAGGAACATGTTGCACAAGGACTAAATGAAAAGGCTGAAGGAAACACTTTAGAGGAAGAGTGGAGAGTCGTGAAAAATAAAGTCAGCAGGGCTGCTGAAGAAATGTTAGGAAGGAAGAAAAGATCAACTAAGAATCAGTGGATAACTCAGGAGATACTAGACCTGATTGATGAACGACGAAAATACAAGAATGCTAGAAACGAAGAGGACAGAAAAGAATACAGGCGATTAAAGAATCAAGTGGATAGAAAGTGCAAGGTAGCTAAGGAAGAATGTCTGAAGGAGACGTGCAAGGATGTCGAAGGTTGTATGGTCCTGGGAAATGTAGATGCTGCATACAGGAAAATCAAGGAAACCTTTGGAGAAAGGAAATCTAGATGTATGAATATTAAGAGCTCAGATGGAAAGCCACTTCTAGGGAAAGAAGAAAAAGCAGAAAGATGGCAGGAGCATATCCAACAGTTGTATAAAGGTAAAGATGTAGATAATTTGGCTCTAGAACATGAAGAGGCTGTTGATGCTGAAGAAATGGGAGACCCAGTTTTGAGGTCAGAGTTTGACAGAGCTGTGAGTGACCTAAATAGGAACAAGGCACCTGGAATTGATGACATTCCCTCTGAATTACTGACTGCCTTAGGAGAAACCAGCATGGCAAGGTTATTTCATTTAGTGTGCAAGATGTATGAGACAGGAGAAGTCCCATCCGATATTCGGCACAATGTTGTTATACCTATTCCTAAGAAAGCCGGTGCTGACAGGTGTGAAAACTACCGCACCATTAGTTTAGTATCTCATGCCTGCAAAATTTTAACACGTATTATTTACAGAAGAATGGAAAAACAAGTTGAAGCTGAGTTGGGAGAAGATCAATTTGGCTTCAGAAGAAATGTAGGAACACATGAAGCAATCCTGACTTTACGTCTGATCTTAGAGGATCGAATCAAGAAGGACAAGCCCACGTACATGGCATTCATAGATCTAGAAAAGGCATTCGATAATGTTGATTGGACCAAGCTATTTATGATTCTGAAGATGATAGAGATCAGATACCGAGAACGAAGAATTATCTACAATCTGTATAAAAATCAGTCTGCAGTGATAAGAATCGAGGGCTTTGAAAAAGAAGCAGCAATCCAGAAAGGAGTGAGGCAAGGCTGCAGTTTGTCCCCTCTCCTTTTCAATGTTTACATAGAACAGGCAGTAAAGGAAATCAAGGAGAAATTTGGAAAGCGAATCACAGTCCAAGGAGAGGAAATCAAAACCTTGAGATTTGCTGATGATATTGTTATTTTATCTGAGACTGCAGAAGATCTCGAGAAGTTGCTGAATGGTATGGATGAAGTCTTGGGTAAGGAGTACAAGATGAAAATAAACAAGTCCAAATCAAAAGTAATGGAGTGCAGTCGAACGAAGGCAGGTGATGCATGAAATATTAAATTAGGAAATGAAGTCTTAAAGGAAGTAAATGAATATTGTTACTTGGGTAGTAAAATAACTAACGATGGCAGAAGTAAGGAGGACATAAAATGCAGACTAGCACAAGCAAGGAAGAGCTTTCTTAAGAAAAGAAATTTGCTCACTTCAAACATTGATATTGGAATTAGAAAGATGTTTTTGAAGACTTTCATGTGGAGCGTGGCATTGTATGCAAGTGAAACATGGACGATAACTAGCTCAGAAAGAAAGAGAATAGAAGCTTTTGAAATGTTGTGTTACAGAAGAATGCTGAAGGTGAGATGGATAGATCGAATCACGAATGAAGAGATACTGAATCGAATTGGTGAGAGGAGATCGATTTGGCTAACTTTGACGAGAAGAAGAGATAGAATGATAGGTCACATCTTAAGACACCCCGGACTTGTTCAGTTGGTTTTTGAAGGAAGTGTAGGTGGTAAGAACGGTAGGGGTAGACCAAGGTATGAATATGACAAGTAGATTAGAGCAGATGTAGGATGCAATAGTTACGTAGAAATGAAAAGGTTAGCACAGGATAGGGTGGCATGGACGGCTGCATCAAACCAGTCTATGGACTGATGACTCAAACAACAACACATATTAACAACATCGGCATAAATCCTTATCTCTGATTCCACCTCTTTACACATATCATTGATATATATATAAGAAAACATAAACGTCCAATAATACTGCATTGAGGAATTCCCCTCTTAATTATTACAGGGACAGATAAAGCTTTGCTTACTCTAATTCTCTGAGTTCTATTTTCTAGAAACATAGCCACCCATTCATTCACGCTTTTGTCAATACCAATTGCACTCATTTTTGCCAGTAATCTCCCATGATCTACCCTATCAAATGCCTTAGATAGGTCAATCGTGATGCAGACCATTTGACCTCCGGAATCCAGGATATCTGCTATATCTTGCTGGAATCCTACAAGTTGAGCTTCAGTGGAATAACCTTTCCTAAACCCAAATTGCCTTCTATCAAACCATTTATTAATTTAGCAAACATGTCTAGTATAATCAGAAAGAATGCTTTCCCAAAGCTTACATGTAACGCATGTCAAAGTGACTGGCCTATAATTTTCAGCTTTATCCTATCACCTTTTCCTTTATACACGGGGGCTACTATAGCAACTCTCCATTCATTTGGTATAGGTCCTTCATGCAAACAATAATCAAATTTTAATTCTTCTTTAGTGTTAGTCACCTCCCCTATCTGGACATTATCCTTGTAACCAACAATCCTTACATACTGCTGACTTAATACTTCTGCCTTTTGAAGATCCTCACATACACACTCCCCTTGTTTATTAATGATTCCTGGAATGTCCTTCTTGGAACTTGTTTCTGCCTTAAAGTACCTATACATATTCTTCCATTTTTCACTAAAATTTGTATGACCGCCAATTATGCTTGCCATCATGTTATCCTTAGCTTCTTTGTAGATCAATTTTCCTAGTAAGTTCCTTCAATTTCCCATTACTTTCATAGGCATTGCCATTTCTAACTCTAATTCTTTCCAACCTGCACCTCCTTCTTAGTCTCTTTACTTCTCTGTTATAATATAGTGGATCTTTAGCATTCTTTACCACCTTTAAAGGTACAAACCTATTTTCACATTCCTCAACTATTGCTTTAAACCCATCCCACAGTTTGTTTACATTTTTATTTACAGTTTTTCCCCGATCATAGTTACTTTTTAAAAACTCCCTCATGCCTTTTTTACCAGTGATATGGTACTGACTAGTAGTCCTACTTTTAAGACCTTCCTTCCTTTCACATTTATTTTTAACTACCACAAAAACAGCTTGGTGATCACTAATACCATCTAATACTTCGGTTTCTCTATAGAGCTCATCTGGTTTTACCAGCCCCATATCCAGAATATTGTTCCATCACTTTCTGAATCATATTCCCTTCCCATATTTGCCATTTGTTGGTCATGCTTACTGTTGTTTGCATTACCTTCCCAATTGACATTTGGTAAATTGAGATCACAAGTGATAAATATCATTATGGATCCATATTGGAGATACTATACTGTAGGATGCTAATTAGTTTATTAAATGAATAGGTGATGTTATTAATAAACTAATTAGCATCCTACAAATTGAGATCACCCGCTACAATCACGTTCCTTTCCGTATCGTTTTCCACATAGCTGATTATCTTATCAAATAATTCTGAATTAGCTTCTGTACTAACCTTTCCCGGTCTGTATACTCCAAAGCCATCAAGTTGCCTATTATCTCTAGAGATGAGCCTTACACCTAGAATTTCATGTATGTCATCTTTAACTTTTTCGTACCTTACAAATTCTTCTTCCACCAGAAAGAATACTCCCCCTCCTACCATTCCTATCTTAATTCTATGATACACAATCCAGTTCTGTGGGAATCTTTCTGCATCCATTATATCATTTCTCAGCCATGATTCAACTCCTATTACAATATCTGGTAAGTATATGTCTGTTAAATTATTTAATGCTTTTCCTTTCTTTAGCCGGCCCCGTGGTATAGGGGTAGCATGCCTGCCTCTTACCCGGAGGCCCCGGGTTCGATTCCTGATCAGGTTAGGGATTTTTACCTGGACCTGAGGGCTGGTTCAAGGTCCACTCAGCCTACGTGATTAGAATTGAGGAGCTATCTGATGGTGAGATGGTGGCCCCGGTCTAGAAAGCGAAGAATAACGGCCAAGAGGATCCGTCGTGCTGACCACATGACACCTCGTAATCTGCAGGTTTTCGGGCTGAGCAGCGGTCGCTTGGTAGGCCAAGGCCTTTCAAGGGCTGTAGTGCCATGGGGTTTGTTTGTTTTATTCCTTTCTTTACAATACTTCTACAGTTCAGCACTCACATTTTTATGTCAATCCTACTTGACTTCCATTTCCCTGTTTCCTTTTCACCAGTCTCTAGGCCACCCCCATTTCCCTGAATGTACCTTCCTATAACCCTTCTAAACAAATTTCCTAACTTACATGTACCACTGCAGTTTAAGTGAAGGCCATCTGAGGGCAGATCCCTATTTCCTACCCACCCATTAGAATCTAGAAATCTCACTCCCAGTTTCCCACATACCCAGTCCATAGTCCCATTTAAATCTCTAATCACCTTCCAGTCAGTATCCTTCCTACACAGTATTCCACTGATAACAATCTCTGCTTCCTTAAATTTCACCCATGCTGCATTAATCAGGACCCACACATCCCCAAGTATGTTCGTACTTATATCTGCTTGTCTTCTTTTTTTAGTACCAATGTGAAACACTACCACCTTCTTCTTTCCCTCCTCCTCCTCTTCTACTTTCCTCACCATCTGTCTTAACCTAATTTCTGGATAACACTCTACCCTGGTTCCCTTTCCTCCACACACTTTCCTCACATGTTTAACAATGGAATCCCCCATGGCCAGAGCCTCAACTCTACCCACCTCATTTGATCCCCTCCCCCCTCCTGGTCAGTCCTATCTTCCCTGACAGCTGCAGAAGCTACTTCCTCCTCTCTTTTCTCCATCACATGACCCTGTTCCACCTGTGTTTTCCTATCCACTACTCCACATTTCCATTTCCCACCTTTCCCCTTCTTCCTACTTCCACACTTCTCGGCAACAGTTCCCTATTCCTCATCTTCCCTCGGTTGTTCTACCTGCAGTGACTCGTACCAATTTCTCACAGACACCTGTCCTGAGTTCTGGTCCTGAATGGAACCCTTAGCCTGCAATCTCCTTCCCCTTAAAACCTGTCTTCTACAATTCCCCCTTTTCTTCCCATCCCTCTTTTACACCTAGTGTATCCTGTACATTGTTTGAGGGAGGCCTACTTTCCTTCCTGTCCTCTGAGAGAATCCTAATTATCTCCCTCAAACTCTCCAACTCCTCCGTCATACTCCTTAATGCCTGGCCACACCCACAGTTCCTACACTTGCACTCCTGAGCCACTCTTTACTGAATAATGAAAGGAAAAGGAAAAATAAGATAAATTATTCTGTGCAAAATAAAAATGAAAGGATTCAAATATTGTCTAGGATAGTTCACAAAGATCACACGACAATAAGGTAATTAATATAGGCTACTAATACACTACAATACTTCTTAGTTGTATGATTTCTTTCCTACAACAGCATAACAGGATGAAAATTGCTGTTGATTACTGAAAAGAGAAAATAATACACAAGAATTACACAATTCTAAACTGCAGTTAAGTCTACCCTAAATACTACAACAGAATTTTAGTAAGAGAGTTAGGTACTACAGATACCACAGATACAACACTACACAAATATTTCACAGTAATAGAATAAAGACACTAATTTCTAATAAGATACTATAATACACTACAATAATTTTAAGCTATGTTCAGATATACAATACACTACAACAATTTTAAACTACGTTGTGACATATCCTAATTAAAACAGGTTATTACTAACCACAAACAGAAGTGGAAATTACAATTAAAGTTTGAAATTCACAAGACTACTCAAAATAATAGAAAGCACTCTAATTTCTAATAAGTTACTACAATACACTACAATAATTTTTAAACTACGTTCAGACTATCCTAATTACAATAGGTTATTACTTGTGATGGGCTAGCGATGGAATTGAGTAGAATCAAGTAATGTGCTCTTAGAATCGGTATACTCGACTCCAGACTCGAGTTCAAGCATACTAGTGTTGCTATCTGTAGACATATCTTAGAAATATAATCTACTGTACTGGAGTGCATGGCATTCAGGGTCACCCATAGAATATTTTTGTGGTGTGGATTGCAGTTTGTATGTTTGCTGCTGATGATTGGTATTGTTGAGTCATCGGCCGTCAATAATTTGATTGTTACGATAATTATTATCATCATAGGCACTGAAATTTATGACTTACTAACAAACTGTCAACTTGAAAGATAGACAAGTAGGACCTAAGATTAATGTGGGATGGGGAGTTTCCCCAGTGTGCCCCCCACCTTTTCTGATGCCGATAACAGCAGCATTCATTATTATTATTATTATTATTATTATTATTATTATTATTATTATTATTATTATTATTATTATTATTATTATTATTATTATTATTATTATTATTATTATTATTATTATTATTATTCAGCCTGGACTGGAAGTAGCCACCAGGGAATTGTTGATAGTTATGAAATACTATTCCAGTGACATCCTTGTAGGAAAACGTGTAATAATATTGTGCGAAATAATTGCAATATTACTGCCAGAGAAATTTATTGCAAAGATACATGTGTAAAGCATTCAGAAGCATGTACTGTATATGTGCTGTAGTATCACTTTTTGGTATTGTATTCACGCAGTCTGCATAAATAACATGCAAATCTCACCTGATTCCTATTTGATTAAATCACATTAACATTCACTGCCCAGTGGCTAAGTGGGGTGCTCCCTTTAATACCTGTAATTGTATATTTCATCACACAATTAACACACAAAGGATTGGGGTCATATCAACCTTTAAATGACAACATTAGGTTTGTAGGTGTCGAGCATTGTTGCTCTACGTCATGTTTCCTGTGTGAGAGAGAATTGCTGTATTTACAGAACCCTGTTACAACTGTGGGCACTTCGATCACCCTTGACCAGCAACGGAATTGCAGTACATATTTTGTTGCTTTAGGAAGAAAAATATTGATAATCATTCACCTAGAGAAAAGCAGAGCACAAAATATTTATTTTAAGTAGGCTAATAGATTGTTTTATGCTAGTTGCTTTACGTCGCACCGACACAGATAGGTCTTATGGCGACGATAGGATAGGAAAGGCCTAGGAGTTGGAAGGAAGCGGCCGTGGCCTTAATTAAGGTACAGCCCCGGCATTTGCCTGGTGTGAAAATGGGAAACCACGGAAAACCATTTTCAGGGCTGCCGACAGTGGGGTTCGAACCTACTATCTCCCGAATACGGGATACTGGCCGCACTTAAGCGACTGCAGCTATCGAGCTCGGTGATTGTTTTATGTAAGTAATACATTACAAAATTGATTTTTTGTTATTAAATTGCATTTACATTGTTTACATAACTAGGCCTATGTTATGGTATTTACTTGGGTATGTACTATGATCCTCGTCAATCCCACGATGGTAATGTAATTGCTCTTCAGGCATTTTCACACTGATTTCATGTACTGCATTCAGATGTTTTATCATGGTGTTAGTACTTCTGTTGTAACTTGAAGTATTATTACATATGTTGCATACAGCTTTATTGGGAACAGATATCAAAGAAGCCCCATGCAGCCGATCTCTTCCTACTTGACCAAATTGTTGATGTTTACAGTACAGCTTAAATCCCGCAACTATTCTTCAACCTTCGCTCAACTTCTAAAGACTGCAATACACTTAGTTTTGTTCCTTTGCACAGTCATGTGTTGCAATGATAAACGTCAAAACGGAGTGTGTATCTTGTTCATTGCATTCCATCAGCTGTTTAGCTAGAACAGAATGACATTCTGTCTGATGATTTGTTGCATGTACATACATCACATTCTGGACACCTAATCTTAACATCCTACATTATATCTGCCGAAAGTATGATGTAATATAAACTATTCACCTGTTCTCCTGGTCGAGTGTAGGCTTTGGCGCGGTTAGCCATAGGCTAAGGTTACAATAAGTCTGTCATACTACCGATGGTGTTAGCATATCTATGATATAATGGCTAGCTGAGATCTAACTTTCCAGTAGCGAAGCAATTCAATGTGTGCAGAAAGACCGTGTATAAAAATAACATGTGTTTAAAATACACTAAACAATAATTATAATAATTATGTTATGAGTTTTATGACCAATTACGTACATTTTTATGGTTTTTTGAGATGCTGAGTTCTTTTACGTGCCAGTAATTCTACCGACACGAGGCTGACGTATCTGAGCACCTTCAAATACCGCCGGAGTAAACCAGTATCGAACCTGCCAAGTTGGGTTCAGAAGGCCAGATAAGCTATGTTATCAATATTAGAATAAATAGCATATTCAGTGGAGTGGGTGAGAAACGCCGTGAACAGATATTTTCATATTTTATTATGCGTATATAGTTGTAGTATTACCGTTCTCAAGTCATCATCAAATTTATTTTATTCCTTTTGCTCATTCATTATGATTTTTTATATCGTACCACACTATCGCAATCCCTTAAAACCTCAGCGACCACTTGTACGCATGCTTTATCCATCCAAGAGCAGGCGAAAGAGTGAACGCGTGACGTTATGCTGTCATCGAGCCTTCGCAAGCGAAACGAATCTGAGCCTGGACTCGAAAGTGTCAAGTACCGCGATTCCAGGCATCATTCGTGCATATCATTAGTTATTACTAAGCACAAATAGAAATCAAAATTCCAATTAGGCCTAGAGTTAGAAATTCGCAAGAACTACTCAAGGATTACCAACAAAGTTAAACGCGTATATCAAAGGATATATCAAATACCAAAGGTTTCTCGTGAGAACCGTGATTCGGGTTTATGGCACATTAGCGTAGGTTAATACAGTTGGTGGTGGTGGTGATTATTGTTTTAAGAGGAAGTACAACTAGACAACGATCCTCTATATAACACTAATCAGAGGGAAAAATGGAAGGGATCCGACACTTCGAAAAATGAAGATATCGGTCAAAGAAAGACAAGGGCCATGAAGGGTGTGAAAATGAAAGACTCCCTAGCCCTCGCAAACCTAATAGTGTCGGGGTCAGAAAAGAACAAGAGTTGACCAAGAGAGGTCAGATAGGATAGATGAATGTGAGGAGCCTGGCACAAGTAAGTGGAAGCAATGCCAGGACTCAGCTAAGGGCCCCGAGGTTACCAACCCACGCTCCAAAGTTCAGAGACCTTGGGGCCTCTTTTTAGTCGCCTCTTACGACAGACAGAGAATACCGTGGATGTTATTCTACCACCCCCACCCACAGGGGGAGGTTAATACAGACAAAATATAGAATCTGTCATACAAGGATGAGACAAAGAGTTCATTTTAAGCCTCACCACATGAACAACAAAATTCTGTAAGTCCCTATGGGACACCAAAACCATGTTTTAAGATCTAAAACCAACTGTTTGAGAAAATGATACCACTCTTCCCCACTGTAAGAATTGGATCAAGAAATTACCGGCCATAACCATGGCAACGTCAACTCAAGGTTTCTAGAACACAGGCCTAGTGTTTGAAGAACAAAACTTTTTATTTTTATTTTTATTTTGAGAAAAAGTATTTTGCTGTGTTTTGGCACATGGTTTATCCTTGGTCTCTTTCCCATAAACACTACTTGACAGACCATGTTCAAATTTGGCAAGCACATACAACTGCAACCTTTGGCTAACATATAGGTCAATTACCATTACAGTGTATCTTTAGGAGGCTCTGCAGGGAAATAAAATGTGAAACAAATTATAGGAAAATGTATGCTGGGGAGCCTTAAAAGTGAATACCCGGCCTAAACCGTTAGTCTTATTAAATAATGGAATCAGCAAGTGTACTTAAAATTCCATTTCCTAGAAAAAAGTTTGTTGTTGGCATTTCTTTCGTATATTCTAACAGAATTCCAGAGAAAGATGCTTTTGTGTGTTTTACTATCACACTATCTTTTAAGTGGGCCATGTAGCAAACATTAATGTGAAGCAATTCAAGGAAAACGTACACCTGGGACCCTTAAAAGTGAGTAAGCTGCCTGAATGGTTAGTCCTATTCTGGAGCAGAACAGGTGTACTTAAAATATGATTTACCAGAAAAAATGTTCATGTGAATTTTCTTTGTAACTCTTATAATCTATACAGTATATCTATCTATAATTCTATATCTATACTAATATATTAAGAGAGACTATGAGTTTGTTTATATATACGAGGGCTTATCAAAAAGTAAGTTTCACTTCCAAGTTATGGCCATTTATGAAACCAGCTACACATAGGCAACACAGCTATGACAACATACAATGTAAGTTCACTTTGCCAGATATTCCTCAAGAGACTGTAAACATTTCTCGGAACGGTCAACCAACTTGTCGATTCTGGATGCAGAGAAATCACCTCCAGCACTATGTAACCACCTGGAGGTAGCTGCTTTCATCTTCTAAGTCTGGACTGTATGGAGGATGTTGCCATACCTCCCACTTGAATTGCTGCAGCAGTTCAGACGTTTGTTGGGCCAAGTGACGTGTTGGTTATCGTGCAACAAAATCGCACCAGTACTCAATTTTCCTATCTGCTTTTTTTAATTGCCTTACGCAACCGATTCAACGTTTGACAATAGGAAGCTGAGTTGATTATCGTGCCTTTCAGCATGAATTCCACATGCACCACACCCCCCATATCAAAGAACACTGTTGCCATTATCTTTCCGGCTGAGGGTTGTACCTTGGCCTCCTTTCGTAGTGGTGATGTGGTGTGCACCCATTCCATTGATGTTCTCTTTGTTTTGGAGGTGAAGTGGTAGACCCACATTTCATCCTCTGTGATGATTTGCCACAGAAACTCGTTGCCCTCCACAGAATACTGTTGCAATAATGCCAGTGACGAATGGAAACGTTGTCCCTTGTGATTGGTGAGCAGACATGGGACCCATCTATGACACAGTTTATGAAATCCAAGGTGCTGGTGAACAATGGAGAACACACTGCCATACAAAATGTTCAGCAAGCTGGCAGTTTCCTGCAGTGTTATGGACCGATCCTCCCTAATGAACCCATCCACACGGTCAACATTTGCAACGGTACTGGATGTTGCGGGCCAGCCTTCGCAATATTTTTCTGTGAGATCCGTGCGTCCAGCGTCAAATTGCTTACACCACTTTACAATACCTAGGCGAGAAATTGCATGCTCACCATCTACAGCAGTAATTTAACTATGAATGTCTATGCAATTGAGCCGTTTAACCTATAGAAATCTGATCATTGCACCCACCTTCAATTTGGAGTGAACATCCAGTTGTAGCACCACTGAGCCTAGCCCACTCTGCACACACAACATGACAGGATACCACACCAGCCTTCCTATTGGATGTATCAGCAGTTACTGTAGCTTGCTCTGCATTGGCCACAGTCACGACACACAGCATGCTGTCGCGGCGAGCTAGTGTAACTTACCTTTTTATTTGCCTTCATATATAGTGGGTAATCCCGGAATCTGCCAGACCGATTTTGACAATTCTTTCACAATTCGGAAGATAATATCATTCCAGGTAACACAGGCTATGTATCATTCCAGAATATCAAAGGGTTACCACGAGAACAGTTATTTAAAGACAAAATGACAAATGTGTCTTTTCATGTAAAAACGACTTGACTGATGGAGCTCAAATTTGGCAAACTTATAGCTGATACCTTTGGTTAAAAAAAGCACACACATTATAATGCATGTTTTTTAAGTGGGTTATGTACCGAAAGACAATGTGAAGTAAGTCAGAGGAAAATGGACACTTGGGACCCTTATAATTGAATACGCTGCCTGAACGGTTAGTCCTATTGAATAATGGAGCACACCAAGTGTACCTGAAATTCAATTTCCCAGAAAGAAGTATACATGAATGTTCTTTGTATCCCTAATAGTTTTCCAGAAAAAGAAATGTTTTTCTGTGTTTTGACACATGCTTTATTCCTGGACTCTTTATCCTGGTTTTGTGACTGGCAGTAGGCAATGGGTCTGTCATTATAATGAAAATGAATACACCCAAACTCAGTTATGACTGGCAGCAGGCAATGAAAACTCCCCAACTCGATTTTGAGTGGCAGTAGGCAAGGGGACCAGCCAATGTTATTAAAATTCCCCAACTCGGACTTCACATATACAATGTAGAATTCCGCAGCAAAGCACAGGTACGTCAGATAGTTTAATATAAATTAGCACATCTTTCAATCCTTGTTTGGATCACCTTCAGCTAACATTATCATCAAGAATACAAGTTACAATTAACTAAGTACAAAGAAATTTAAATATATGATACAGAGACACATTAATCTTGCTGATTTTGCATCTAAAATGATGATAAAATTCTGACTCTTAATGGTGTTCTCTGAAAAGGTAGTGAATTCAATGACGAAGATTAAAATAAAGGTTAGAATGTTCTCTTAATATACTCCTGAGCACGTAAGCCCATACACTAAGGGTGCAACCTTACTATTTCTCCTCTGTTAATGTTGTAGATAGTGATTTATAGTTACTTTTCTAACTGTTGAGTTCGATTCAGCACCACTAACCGTACAGTTTAGGGACCCTACTTGCTGATATGACATATTACAGTTACTGTTAATCTGGCACGATGGCACTATACAGTCATGATTTATTTTGTGAATTGCCATAATTACGTATTGCCACTGCAGTATTGTTAAAGTCAATAGTCTTACATTTGCGAGTATAATTAAAGCATATTTTCTTTTTCTGTGGGATTGCAAATCTGTTTGGCTAATACCAGGTAAGTAGAATTGTGGCATGTTTGAATAATGCATTTAATAACGTAGTTTGTGTGAAATGATGAGCGCAGAATTTTATTAAGTTTGGTCTTATTTTGCCCAATACTTATATATAGAATTAATTAGGATGTCTAAGAAACAAGAAAAATCATTAAGAACTCCTCCAAAAAGGAAAACGTTATCTTGTTTACAAAAATAAATTCAGTCATTGCTACGAGGTATTGAAAAAGGAAGACGATGATGAACTTATCACTCATAGTGATATGGACCTTATGACAAAAGTTTCACAATTAATTGGGGTAAGTGTTAATTATAATCTTGTTTCTGTGATAAATTTCTGACAGTGAGAATCAGTTGAAATGGAAAAATATTTCGTTATGATCCTAACCTAACCATGTCTTGTCTCGACTTTGATACGGTTTGCAGACCTAGCCTTTGTGTAATCTTACTGACTTACGGCATATGTGTTTGTAATATATTTGCTCATGTGTATTATTACAGCATGATTTCATTTCAGATATCTATTGTTTCTTAAGCACAACAAAACATTGACCATAAGTAACAGTGAGGTCCACAGTTATAATACAAGAATTAGGAACGATTACCATGTGAGTTTCCATCGCACTAAAAAGATTTGACCGTAGCCCATATGAAAAGATTAGGTAACATCTGCCACCTGGGCGACTGTCCTAAATGCAGACCAGTGGTGACTGATTGAAATCGATTGGCACAATGTAGGAAGTGACATTTTAACTTACCGCTTCACTGGGTTCTATCAGTGGTTCTTGACTTTGACTACTCCACTGTTAAGGGGTCTGTTAGTTATTAAAAAGACCTGTAGGTAGTTATTCATTTTAGGCCAATGATTAACTTTAGAAATGCACTTCAATTAAAACTTCTCCAGTGCATTTTCATGTAATATTACTGGATATTGGTATCAGCAAATTACTTGTACTGTAGGGCTATTTATTAGGTTTGTTCTTTATTGAAGTCTCCACCTGAATCAGTCTTTAGCTGACTGTTGGACACCTTCTAAGCTTCTTATTTCTTAGTGTTTGATATAGGTTCGGTGTTCGAAGCAGTTACATTTGTTCTAAGGTATTAAAATTAGTGTTTATAGTTACCGGTATATCATTAATTCAAGTGATCCTGGACTTCTAGTCTAAATATACTAATGGAAGTACATTCATGACAAATTTTAGCATAGAGTAGTATAAGTAGTAATTCATTGAATTCATCATCAGGTGACTGCTGCATTGTAGGCTGGTTACGTGAACAAATTGTATCCATGAAATTTTGCTGTAATTTTTGTCCTAAATGGAGGATAATAATTGCTTTCACACAAATCAACAGTAAAATTTGTGGCAAATTAATAAATACCATTATTACTAGAGAAATATGGATAAGTAACTACGGCGACTATTTTGCTGTAGCCACGACTCTTTTCTGTGGCATTCCGCTTCATCATGCCATTGTTTGTATCCTTCTCGAGGTCCAGGGCTAGCACGGACAAATGGAAGTGCTATGTCTGTGAATTCTCAATATCTTTGTCTATCATGACTAATGCGGGCAGTTCAAACAGAAAAATGGAGGTGAAACATATATCATAACACAAAAGTTTTGTTGAAAGAAAAATAGCATGATCCCTGGATCTATAATTATATTAATTAAT